>NC_047133.1:17028829-17328829 GCF_009829125.3 Periophthalmus magnuspinnatus
AACGTTTCCTCGTCATAAACAGACCTGGAGTTGTGTTTTGTTTCATTCACACATGTTTAACACACAAACTCTGCAAACTTAAGCTGAGTTCTTCTTCTCTCAAACTGAAAATACGCTGTTCCACCTTGTGATGTCATCATGTTGTAATACAGGAAGTGCTCCACTGTGTTTTTAAACTTCATACACCTTCACTAGAATCGTTCAGATGATTTCAGCTCTGGAATTGTCAATCTCTACTGAACTAAAGGTAAAAGGAGCTGTTAACTTGAAAACTACCATTTCATGACATCACAAGGTGGAACAGAGCATTTTGAGCTTTGGAGATGTAGACAGACTAATAATAAAGTGTTACTAAAATGTGTGAATAAAACAAAACACAACTCCAGGTCTGTTTTTGAGGAGGAACAGCATTAGAACTTGATTTAAAGTCAATTTGCCGTAATATAGGACCTTTAAACATGTTTTATATTATAACTATTTCAGGACTAAAGTGGTTAAAGTAGAACTGGTGGGGCACAAGTTCTTTTATACCTTTAGTTCAAGTTTAATCATCTGCTCATGTGGTTCTGTTTGTTCTGACAGTGGTTCAGTCTTCTTTAGTTCCTGCATTATTTTCTTTTCTTTCTAGCCTGTTTTAACCTGTAACTTCAGCTATACGTTTTCATTCTGTTGAAGTTCTGAACTGTTAAACATTGATAAGATTGCAGGTGAAATTTTGTGGGATGCAACCATAGACTGTATATATAAATGGACATAGCTAACCTGCTAGCCGCTGTGTTCCAAATAGGAAGTGAACATGGGCGCGCTTCCTGCTCCATCGACTGCAATTCACTTAACATTGCCGCCCCTCTCTCTGTAACTGCTGCTGTCAGACTCGTCATTTTGGTCTTAAAATGTTTGTATTAACCCGCTCTATATGATCCATGATTTTTAATTTGCTACGTTGTCTGTAAATCAAGATATGAACATTAATAACAGACAAATCAGGCGCTTTCTTTCCCCGAGGTCACTCCCGCTAGCGTTAGCAACAGGTTTGATGGTTAATTATTTTACTAAATGAATCCATCTGATATAGAAAACAACTCACTAAACACACCGCTCGGCTACACCTCGGCAGTAAAATTAATTTTGCCTGTACTTTTATATGTTTTTAGTAGTCAAAGACCATTAAAAGCATGCATTCTTACTATGAGTGAGGTGGCTTCTTTACAGATCTGACCTGGTCGGGTGCCATCACCTGCTTGTCTCCAAGACTCCAGGTTTAAGTTTAGTCCTGGTTTAGTCCTGGTTTAGTCCTGGTTTAGTCCTGGTTTAGCCCTGGTTTAGTCCTGGTTCAGTCTTGGTTTAGTCCTCAGAGTGTGAGATGGTTCATGTGGCTCTAACATGTGGGAGATGTTCTTTGGTGCTGGCCCATAGTTCTAGTTCTAGTCAGGACCCATCAGTGTTTTGGATGTACTGCAGCTGTCTAGCATCTTCATGTAGATAAGAAGACTGCGTACAATCCACCGAAAGCTTCAAGTGGAGTGACAGTGAAGCATTTGTCCTCTGACCTACAGGTTGGTGGTGCGATTCTAGCTCCCACAGATGAATACTGTCATTGTGTCTTTGGGCAAGACACTTAACCCACCACCACCTCGCCTCCAGAGTCTGTGGGTGTGTGAATGTGTGAGTGATTCCTTGATGTAAAGCGCTTTGAGCCTTGAAGGTGGAAAAGCGCTGTATAAATATGTAACAGTTTACCATTTATCAAGTGCACCTTTAAATAATTCAATATTTGATGGAAGAAGAAACACCACAGTGTGTAAAGACAAACAGCTAACCATAACCCTCTCAGGTCCTGCAGCAGCCCGTGTGTTTTTTAAAAATATATCAGCGGAGGGCAGTGTCACTATTACACTTGCATTATACACTTGATATCTCCATTCTAGCTGCTTCCTACATCTGTTTTGACTTATGCTGCCGGCTATGTGCAGATGTAAAGAGATTTTGCCTGTGGTACGAGTAATAAAAGACCTTTGAGATGTTTGACTCCCTGCTCTCCTAAAGACCCAGATTGTGTGGCAACGAGTGAACTGCAGCGAATCTCATTTTCCTTAACTTCTTTCTCTCTGTGTCCCTTGAGGCTTTTGTCAATAAACGGTCTCTGCTCTCTCGCGGCGCACACCCCGGCCCATTCTTGCCATATGCCCTCCTCCAATCTTCCCACAATCCCCCTGGGGTAGACCCAACCTCTCCACTTGGCTCCCTTGTCACTGAGCAAAATTACCCAAGTGCCGGCATATTTGTGACACTTTAGCGAGCGCCCGTCTTAGAATATGGTAGTAAAGATTGCTCCATCGGTTCTGCATCATTTACAATGCAATTTAATCCAGGCCTCGCGGAAAAAAAGAAAAATAAAAACAAAATGTCTTAATTAAAAAGCTGGGTGGCTATTGGCGGTTTATGTGGCAGGACAGTGCTCTGTGTGTCTGTATGCTGCTCCCCATGGGGATAATTACAATACAGTATACACTAAAACCGAAATAGCAACCCTCCCATAAATGAAACATAGCAGGATACGAACATCTATTTGAACAGTGGGAAGGAAAATGCATTTATATTTGGGTTTTGTCTCAGGAGCATTGACTGTATATTTAAATGGACATAGCTAACCTGCTAGCCACCGCGTTCCAAAAAGGAAATGAGCATGGACACGCTTCTTCCTAATCGATTCTGGCTCCAATTCACTTTCTATTGAGAAACTGTCGCCTTCTGTCTGTAACTGCTGCTGTCGGACTCGTCGTTTTGGTCTTAAAATGTTTGTATTAACCCGCTAATTTCACTATTGTGTCTGTAAATCAAGATATGAACATTAATAACAGACAAATCAGGTGCCTTCTTTCCCTGAGGTCACTCCCACCAGCGTTAGCAACAGTTTTGATTGACAGTTGATTGACGGTGGAGGCAGGAAGGGGTGTTACTTTCAACAGCAACGATCCAGATTGGCTCTTTGGTTGCTAACACACTTGCAGTCGGAGTTTCAAATATAGAACTTGGCTCCAAATTCGCCGCTATAACTGCTAGCCTCGATGAGCTTCATTTGACTGGATCCGAACTCTACGGGTGACGTCACATTCGCTTATGCAGTCTATGGAATTATCGCATTAAACTTATCCCTTGCATGTATTTAATTACCCGTGTTAAGTCAAATTTAAAACTTAAACGTCGTCTTCTACTCTCCAGACCTTGCTGGTGTCATGGACGATCAGAAAGACTATTACAGCCACAAAAAACCACAACCCACATCATTTTACTCACAATTGTTTGTATTCAATTAAATTTTACCCATCCTCACACCAGTGTACACAGACACTGGGGGCGAGGTGGGTTAAATGTCTTGCCCAAGGACACTACAACGACATTAGTGTCCTGACTTCTAAACCAATAATGTTTATGTCGAGCGTGGGATTCAAACACCAACCTCTGGATCAGTGGACAAACGCTCAACCAACTGAGCTGATGTCTATTCTCTGTTATTCACATTCCCTTTGACAGTCGGTCCTCTCCACTTCTCTAAGGTCAGTTGTTTGTATTGTGGCTGTAAACCTGCATCGCGGTGACTCAATCCGCACACATCTGTCTGCTCTGGGGCTCCTCTGGATACCGTGTCTGCTTGTCGTAGCTTTGATGCTCCATAGCTGCTAATGGAGACAGATAGAGCCAGCGCTAGCAGCAGTGCACTCCTCCAGCCCTCCTCTCCTCCCCTGTCCTCCCAGCTCCATCACACCATTCCTCTTGGCTCCTTAATGCGCTGCTCCTCTCGTTGGAGGCCACTGGGAGGGGTGTAACTCGTCTCCTGACACCTCCCTGGTCCCGTTTGCCAGAAAAAACAGCTGCCCCCCTGCAGATTCGCGCTCCTTTGACAGATCGAAAAAGGCGAAATAGAAAGCTCCCATCCTCTGCCGCAAGCTGTTTTGTATTCAAACAGGGCCTTGTTAAGCCTTAGCTATGAAAATGGTAAATCTGTGTGTTGTGTTGTTGCCATAGGGTAAGTGAGCGTGAAGACGACGCCTATAGTAGCATGGTAGAGGTGTTACCCCGCTCCGCTTTTTGTTATGAGGAAGTTTTTCTTTCTGTGGTTGATATTGCACCGAGTATATAGCGGTAACTTTGGCTTAGAAGTTAGAGGTTGCCAGTTCAAATTCTGCTTTGTTGGGATTGTTCCACAGTGTGACGTAGGGTTGCCGTTAGCGGTTTTGTGAACAAGTTTAAAAACACAAACAAAGGCAGGTATACGTGGTCCTCGTCTTTACAAAGTGTTGGTGCCGACAAAGGGCACTTACTTAAGGCCTGTCCCATTTCATGCACCCCATGAATGCGGCCGAAAAATGTGCACTGAGTTTCCACGGAGATTGGTTGTGAATGAAAGGTACATCCGAGCAGACTTCGCACCTTTCTATATCCCATCATGCACTGTGCGTGGAGTCCTTTACAGAATACACTTTTATATGTAAGTACTGGTTTACCTCACCTACAACAGTGCTACATAAACTGAATAAAAAGCAGCCGTCATGCTTGCTAGGCGACATAACGTAAGCGTGCTCCTTGAACTGGGGCACGGCTAGTGTCTTGTTATGCATAGAGACGCCTTATACCTGGACTGACTGATTGGATAAAACTATACAAGCTAAAACAGGGGTGGTAAATTTTACATTTGCTTTAAAACATTCACCTTAAGACTCCATAAAGCAAAACCACAAACTATTTAAATAAAACCCCTAAAACCATACACCACGAGAACTTTAAAACCCATAAACAAATAAAGACCTATCCCAATACCCCTGCACGTTTTCTTGGCTTGGTTCAGCCCAGAAGTTGTTTCCAGGGGACTCTTTTGTGACCTGGACACAACAACATGCAAACAACACTATGAAATACACTAACACACACATCAACACTTAAAAACATTCTCCAGGAGATATTGCACTGTATGTATTGCACAGTTCCATTATGGGCAATGTCATTAAGTCATGTGCAAATATGTTTAAACGTGTGTGCGAGCAAAAGTGCAATGTCATTTAAAGTGTCAGAAGTGAAAGTGTGAAGTGTTTTTTTCTAATGGTAACAAACATATATCCACAGAGATAAGCAGGTGACACCACAAGGCCAAGTTATAGGTCACATCTGTGGAGTGGCAACCCTCCTCACTGTAAGAATGAATGTTAATTGAGCTGTGAAATCACCTGTATTTGAGTACAAGATTCAATGCCATACTGTGGAACATTGAAGCAAAGCAATAACAAATCTATGGAGTTAACCAGATTGCCTTCCCTCCACCTGAAAACCTCCACAGTGCACCTTTAAAGCTAACAAGCCCCTTTAAACAGTCCCAGCCTCGTGCTTAAGCGTGTCGTCTTCACTGTGAGCTTGTCAGACGACGTTGCCCTCGGTAACTGATGGAAGTGATCAGGCATTCTGTGTGGGTGAACTCAGTCCTGCTAATAGACTCCGAGCTATCGGCCGGGCTGTACATAATCAGATGGTATTGACAAAGGTAGAAGGAACATCGATATACATGTTTGTGCTGACACTGGTGTACACAGCCTAATCTTTAATGGGGAGCAGGTTTTCTCGGAGACACTGGCCGTCATGCTTAAGTAGGTCATTTTGAGGGAATGTGTACTTCTTTCTGTAAACATGCAGTGTATTTTGATACTGGTATTTTTCCCTAACTCATGTTTCTCCGTCATCCGAGTGTTCTGTGATGACTTGAGCACCCTGAATGTTTGATTTATATGAATTTTACTGCTGTACTTGTTATCAGTTCAAGGAGCATTATGTACGTTTTTAGGTGGAGGGTCCAAATCTTTAGTTCTCCCAGTGAATGTTGTTGGTTTTATCTGAAATTTTCCCCAGAACAGCATCAAACTGAACTATCTCCAAGGACACAGACACCAACAAATCAAGTATATTTTTGGAAGTGGTGGAACATAACAAAGTAAAAGTAGTAAAGTACTGTACTTATTTGTACTCAGGTAGAATTTATAGTGGAAACTTTTTACTTACTTGACTACATTTGAGAGCAGTATTTGTACTTTGTAGTGCACTACATTTTTGAACTGGACTTAAAAGTACAAGTATTGTTATTATTGTTTGAGACCTGCTGAAAAGGCTGAGGGTTTATTTTAACATGTTCATAATTTGAGTAATATACAAATAAAAACATACAATAAAAACATTCATTCAATTATTTTACTGAGCGAAATTCAACACAAATCTTCATCAAAATCACCACATTTGAAGCTTTATTAAACCTCAAAATTTGCCCGAAATACTTATTCTTATTTTTTTTACTCTTTAAGCACATTTTTAACCAATACTTTTCATACTTTCACTTAAGTACAATTTTCCCTGTGATACTTTTACTTCAGTATTTTTTTTAATTTTTTATTTATTTTTTTCCCCCAGTATCTATATTTTAAGAAACAAAACTGAGTACTTCTTCCACCACTGATTTTTGGTCAAATCAGCTGTAACTGAACAAAGGTAGTCAACTTAATGCCATACTGTGAAACATTCCAGGCAGACACATATAAGGAAGTGACTTACCAGAACCCTGTCAGAACTGAAGAAGCTAAATGGATTAAAAACCTTGGTCCACTTGACAGAATTCATTTTTTTAGACAAAGCAATCACATTTACATGAGACGAGCAGGTGGCGGACCCTTCAGGCAGACTGTGGAATGATGGCTCACATTCACTTGTTGCAAACTCTTTTTCTGATTGGTAAAAAGAGGATTAACTACATAAACCTAAAACCAGCTGTCTGCCCTCTGTCCTATACCATACAAACATTTAATCTTGAGAAAGTCAGACAGATAAGTGCCGCTCTGCACCCACCGCCCCGCTGTCAATCACCTCTTATTATTCCAGGCCAGGCTTTGCTCCTCTGCCGCCCTGCGCCCGCTCACGGACAGACGGTGCCAACCATCTGATGACCTCAAATTTTCTGCCAATACAGGTTTTGGAAATATCACAAGAGACGACTGAAGAATCGCACCTCCTTTCAGTTTTAAAAGTTTTTAAACACTCGCTCTCCCTCATACTCCCCCCCGCCAAGTTCACACCTGCATTGTCAGATAGGGCCGAAGGGGGGGATTCATCACTGCACACTGTGAAGTCGGTTCATACGAATATCACAACTTCACAAGGAGGATTTAGACCTTAGGGGGCGCTATGGCTCTCACGTTGTATGCAAGTATTTTGTCGAAGCTGTTAAAGTCAAATAAGTCACAAGATAGAACAAAAAACATCCATCCATTTTCTTCTGCGTATCAGGGGCAGCAGTATAAACAGGGACTCCCAGACTTCCCTCACCCCAGACACTTCCTCCAGCTCCTTCAGTGAGACCCCAAGGTGTTCCCAGGCCAGCTGAGACACATAGTCCCTCCAGTGTGTCCTGGGTCTGGGGTTTCCGATGGAACAAAGCAGACACTGGATAAAAAAAACAAAACACATATTTATCATCATTTAATTATGTTTGGATGTTGATGGCGGCACATCCATAATGCTGCACTGGAACCACAGACTGCATATATAAATGGGCATAGCTAACCTGCTAGCTGTCGCCTTCCAAATAGGAAGTGATCATGGGCACATTTCTGACTCCATCGATTCTGGCTCCAATTCACTTTCTATGTAAAAACCGTGGCCTCTCTCTCTCTGGAACTGCTGCTGTTAGACTCATAATTTTGGTCTTAAATGTCCATATTATCCCGCTCTACATGATTTTATTTCACTATTGTGTCTGTAAATCAAGATATGAACATTAATAACAGACAAATCAGATGCCTTCTTTTCCCGAGGTCGCTCCTATTACTAAGCACCTGCTCCCTGTTAAACCAGTGATGCAGGTGGGAAGGGGCGTTACCTTCAACAGCCTCACTCCAGATTGGCTGTTTGGTTGCTATGATACTCGAGGCTGCAAGTCCAAATATGTAACTCTGCTCCAAACTAGCCGCTAAACTGCTAGTCTCGATTAGTTTCATTTGACTGGAGCTGAGCGCTGTGGGTGACGTCACACTCACTTAGTCCTTTATACAGTTTATGGTTGGAACTAGAAAAAACCTGCATATCATAGCTCTGCGTAGATTTCACTTCACAGATCTGCTTTGGCAAATAATATTGCTGGCTTGTTGTGGCTCTCGGAGTCTGTAATCACTGAGCTTAACCACAGGAAAGGAGTGACTCATTGTACAACGTCTTCTCTGTCTGCACACATTAACTAAGGTGCAATTCTTTTTCTGCAAAATGGCTTTTGAAAGTGGTGCCGTTATTCAACCCCAGAGTCGTGATTGTTGTCAGTTAAAAGGCTTTAAACCATTAGATTCATATGGGAAGTTTGTGGAGCCCGTCTCAATTGGATATTTCTTTCAAAAACAGTGCATTTCCAGGAGAGTTATCGGCCCCTCCATCTGAAATTATAACATCAAATTCTACAGCTTGAACGCTACCGTCACCATTCATTTTTTTGTATTTCAGATGGACAGGTAAGATTATTATTGTTAAAATGAAGATTTTTGTGGCAGTATGGCAGGTTTCAGGTTCCAGTTGCTAATGGACATAATCAGGTTCAATATTTGTGACTTTTACTTTATAGATAAACAAAAATTACAGTATAATCAATAGGGAAAATTGGCTCTTGCGCCCCCATCTGGGAGTATGACATCTTCACATTCTAAAATCTGAAAACCGCCTTTGGTGTTCAACAGTGAGCATCCTCCACGTGGTTCCAGAACAAAATATCCCGTTCATTTTTCTCATGGACTTTCCGAAAAAAATATCATGTTGAAAGTTTGAAAGCACAGGGTTAATCACCTCTGTGGTAACTAATGACCATAAGACCTATACTTTAATTTAAAATCTGTTCCTGAAACTTTATAAACCATAAAGTTATAAAACATGTTGCATTTTAAACTGGCTTTTTGGACTTAAAATAACCACGTTGAATAATAGTTAGCACGTAACAGGTTAGCTTCCGCGATGCCTTGAACTCTTAATCTTTGAATTTTTCAAAAACTCTATGGTAAAAATGAATGGAGAATGTAATTCATTGCCACTGTCGAGCACTATATCCACTACCAGTCGTACATATATATATATCAAAGTGCAATGAGTGGAATGTGCAATTTTTATTTTGGCCCTTTTGTGACCCCAGCCCTTTGGGACAGCAGATGGAAATATCCTTTGGCTATAATCCGGCGTGTTTACATTCATGCTGTATCATGTCTGTTCATTAACATGCATTGATCCAATCAAATAAACCAATAATTATATTAATCAAGATATATGGAATTATGCAGTAAAGACAAAAGGTAAATAACTCGACTAAATATTTTTCAACAAAGCAAAGAGCAGACACTTTGAGGATTTGAATATAACATATAAAAAATATTTTTAGAGTTTGGTTTGCTACGTAATTCCATATATCTTACTTCATATATCTGATGTCTTCTGTTTGTATATAAAATGCAGAAACTAGTAAAAAAAAAAACAATAAAAAAAACAACAACACTGAATTAGAAGCTGCGTCTAAACTTCTGACGGTCGTGTACATGGAGAAAATCAGATTTTTTGACATTTCAGACATTTTGATAGGATGCAAATCGTTTTGGAAATCAAACACCAAAACACCCCAAAATAAAAATAAATACATTTTAAAAAATCACCAAACATAATGTCTCTTTACAAACAACGCAGCTTCCTGTTTCTTTCAAACCTTGCCTTTTCCTTGTTGAGTCTCCATCACTGCAGCAGAACAGTCACATCCACCACACAGACTGCTCGTATTTGCATTGGTTTGCATGTGGAGCGCGTCTTTTGTCGAACCCATGTCTCTAGAAGTCAGCGGATTAAAGCGGAGGGCCCCCCGCATGAGCAGTGGTGAGGATAAGTGAATATAGACCACAGAGCCCCCTCAGATCTGAACAGGGAATTTGATAGACTATCTTAAAGCACCGGCGACACCTCATCTTAGTGCTTCCTACTGTGATCTGACAGCCCATCTCCTGTCGGGAGCTGTACGCAAGAGCAGCCCCCAGTAATCTATTTGAACTGCCAGGGCTAAACGCATAGAGTGCTCATCCTGCTTTGAGGACGTATGCACTTGTAGGTCTGCGCTGGTGATGGAGAAGCTTGTTACTGAAAGTGTAGGATGTATTTGATAGCAGCTGACACATAGATATAACATGATTATTACTACTGTGGGCGACAGGAGCTCAGTTGGTAGAGCGTTTGTCCACTGATCTGAAGACTGGCAGTTCGAATCCCACTCTCAATGTAGAACTCATTGGTTGAGCGGTGTGTTTCCAGCTCCCACAGATGAATGCTGTTGTTGTTTATTCACCCTCAGTGTCTGCGTGCACTGGTGTTTGAATGTGTGTGTGAATTGGTGAGTGGTTCCTTAATGTAAAGCATTTTGAATGTCTTAAAGGTGGAAAAGCGCTTGGAAAAAATGTGACTGTTTACGATTTATTGTATAGGCGTTACATAGCACTTTGGAAATGGAAAAACTAAACAATATTATGGTGATAACATGGCAACACAAAGAGATATCATCCACTTTATCTTATTTCACAGTAATATCCCTATAAAGTACTTGGAGCCTTAGACTTGTAATGCACTTTACCCCTCAAAGCACTGCAAAGTCAGAACAGTGGTCCCTCGTTTATCATGGGGGTTACGTTCTAAAAATAACCTGCAATAGGCGAAATCTTTATTTTTTACAATTATTCTATATGTTTTGCAGCTGTAAAACCCCTCACCACACACTTTATACACTTTTCTCACACAGACATTAACATTTTCTCACATTTCTCTCTTGTTTAAACTCTCTCAAAGTTCAAACCTTTGTAGGCGTCTTTGTCGGTGCAGAACATTTCATCGACATTGTGGGTTTTGTCGGGGAGAAAACTTGCAAACATACAGCACTTCAGAGTCACACTGAGATCCAATATTTATGTAAATTTGTCTGAACACATTCTGTACTGTACAGGAGACACGGCACAGAGGAGACTGATGGACAATGGTCTACAGTCCCTCAGCCAATCAGGACGCAGAACACAATGCACGCTCATACACTGTAAAAAAAAGCATGTAAAAATGCACAAAAAAAATCAGCGAAACGGCAACACCGCAAAAGGTGAACCGCGATATAGTGAGGGGCAACTGTAATGACTGACTCCACACTCTATGGTGGTAAGCTCCCTCTGTAGCCACAGCTGCCCTGGAGTATACTGACAGAACCATGGCAGCCAATCTGTGCAATGTGTAAAGTGTCTTGCATAAGGGCACAACAGCAGAACTTGGCTTAAGCAGGATCCGAACTTACAATTTCCGAGTTTGTTGACGAGTTCTCACTGAGCCACATCCTGGAGCATATATTTTACATTTTTCTACTTTGGGGCAGATTTTTGCATCTCTAGAGCTTTTGTTTGAATGTTTTTGTTGTTTTTTTTTTTACTCAGTGTTGAAAAAGTCCTGGATACCCTTCATGGAATCTCATGAAGAAGTTACGATGACCAGAAATGTTTGAATTATGCTTCAAAAGGCCCAAAAATTCATGCTGAAAAAAAGATCCCATTTGTTCAAGAAAAAGATCTGCAAATGGTGTCAAGATGTTCCTGTTACCATAGCGATGTTATTTTAATGCTCCTCCATGTGTGTCCATTCATATTACGAGTCTGATCTATGTGATTAGGTAACTTAAGTCTGTTTAATCCACGGGCTAAACACTGTTAGTTGAGCCGAGGGTTTGTCATTACTGGTGGCACATCAAAATGAGCTCCTAACATCTGCTGCCTATTTCGGGACTCATATTTTTACTGCGTTATACGGCATTATATTACTGTGTAAAAGTCAACACGGACAACTGTGGTGCGATGACAGGTTTTGGCTCAAATTTGCGTTTCTTTTCTCACCCTCCAATATAATAACCTTATATGACCCAGCGCTGTAAAAATGTGCTAATTTGTCAGTTAAAGTTCCAACCAAAGTTTCAAGAATTTCAATCTTCTGTTGCCGTCTGTTCTACAGTTGGCCCAATCATGTCGCCAATGCTAAATATTTTGGGATGCCATTGAAAAATGCTGGCCAATTTCCTGGACTAAATAACTGAGCTGGTCATTGTGCATGTCCCTATCAATCAAACTCCAGTTTCCTTTTTTTGGTTTGGCAAAATGGATCTTCTAAATGAACCGGCTTAGATCTGCATTTTACGAGATTTTAAGATGATGTGCTACTTAGAAGTACTAAATATTTTGCCTTTATAATTGACCTCACATCAAATTTTGTGCATTGTTCTAAGATAAAAGTAATAAAAACACAGGTAAAGCTGCACTTTGTAACTTTTCAGGTAGCGGTAGTCCAATGTCTCCATGTAGATGTTATTGCTTAACCTGGAATGTTCCACAGTACAGCGTTGAAAGTATCCTATCAAGCATAAAGTACAGGTCAGATCTGTAGAGAGGAGACCCAGTTTAGTTTATCAAGTTTTCTTTTTTTCTTTATTTAAATAAATGCAATATAAATAAGTTGAATGGCATACCTTAGGACAAAGGAGTGGACAGGGAGGGGGGACAAAGGGGACTGTTGTCTCGGGCCCCAGGGTCTTTGATGCTCAGAAATGGACCCTCCTCCTATGAATTTATATTAGAGGGGGGCCCATGTGAGTCTTCTTGCCCTGGACCCCCACATTTCTGCCGACGGGCCTGCTGGTGGAATACCCCAGGCAAAGTCACAACATGACACACATTTCAGTCTCCCCACCTGAAAAAGTTACATAATACACTTTTAAAAATATTTAGCTTTGCCACTATCACCGCTCCACTCCTTCAGCTTGAGATTAATAGTTTTTATAGCTCACATTTGAATGAGAAAACTCCACACAAACACAAGAAGTAAAACGATGCTACAAAACCAGGCAACTGTACGTACTCACAGTGTCTCTTTGTAACAGCAGAGCGGCACAAACACTTCAGCTGAGCCCTAGGAAACATTTTCTTCTCATTAGCGAAATGATGAATGATGTAATTCCATCACAAAATGGTGTTATCCCTCCAAAAGCACTGGGCTTATTTGCAGAATTTGTGTTTCCTCGTTTCTATTGGCAATTAGTCGTAATTTACTATGCTCTCATATTTTCACTTGACCTTGTGCATGCAGCCAGACGCTCAGCACGATTGTGTTATTGTACACGGAACATTCACCTTTCCCGAGTCTTTGTACCGCGACCCACTGTCTGAGATAATTGGCACTCCATAAACACACGATAATTGGGCTGCTTTGATCCCTGCAATTTCGCACTTCTTCTCGGGCAAAGGAAGCCTCGTGTTTACCACTGGTCCTAATGTGGCAGCGAGTCGAACAGAAATTTGGTTTTCCTCAGAAGTCTTAAGAGCTCCCCTCAGGCCAGAGTTCTAGCCACTTTTTCGCCCGTTGTTCCTTCCTCCGAGTCATAGCAAATGTGGTTCTCTCGGCTCAATGAAAGAGAAAAGGCTTAATCACGTCGTCACAAGTCCTCAGATAATGGCGTCTTGTGTTGTTGGTTGGTTTTCTTACAGAGAGCCAGAGGGCAGTGTGTGTTCTCCAGGCCAAGGATGAGATTTTCTGAGAAGAGATTTTAGTGGAAGTGGTGTGGTGGACAATAAGAGTCCTTGGAACGAAGGGTGGACTCACACTAGGACTTTTGAACCGTGCCGTGCTCAAGCAGGATTGCATTGTGTTCTATGCAGTGCTAACGGAGAAAATAAGACCAGCGGCATGAAGTATCTCTTAAACAGTGAGTCAGATATGAGTCCTGCTGTGATACTACTGTGAGTTTATGGATTAAACAATAGTGTAGAACAGTGAGGACAACAGGAGACAAGGCTTCAACACTTCTGTCTGTCACAGTCCTGAATGAAGCGGATTTGCCGTGAATTTTGGAGCAGAGTTCATTCTTTTTTTTTCCTGTTATTCACACTCTGCTCCGAGCACAACACGGGGCTCGTAACTCCTGCGTGCGCACAACCGTGTCGTGCTTTGGCCCACCTCTTCAAACCGGGCTGAAGTCCCAACTGCGCCATTTGCACTCAAACCAGACAAACTACTGCGCTTTAGGGACTATCGTTGTTTGGGCATGGTTCAATTGGTTTTATATAATGTTAATGTCATCTGAATGAGTAAACACTGGCAGAACCTGATTGCTACTGTTACCACTGCTAAAACTACTACTACTACTGCTACCAATAATATTATTACTACTGCTTCGACAACTACTACAACTACAACTGCTACTATCTCTAAAGTCACCTGGGTAAAGACAATTGACAGTTATTTCCATTGTGAACTTTATAAACTGAACTGCTCATGTACCATATTTTCCAGAGTGTAAGTTGCACTTTTTTTTCATAGTTTAGCCGGCGGTGCGACTTATACTCAGATTCAATTTATTTTATTTAACCTTTATTTAACCAGGAAAGTCCCATTGAGATTAAAAACGTCTTTTTCAAGGGAGTCCTGGGCAAGCGGCAGCAGCAAATAAAAAATACAGTTACATAAAAAAGAGACAAGAGAACAGGAAAAGACAAACAGATTATGAAAAACAAGTGCATGTTGTGGAGTCAGCCTCGACACCTCTCAGTTTAGATTTAAAAGCCTTCAAGGAAATCAACTCTGTCAAGTTCCAGTCTTTCTGCAACATGTTCCATTCCTAAGGTGCAGAGTGGACAAAAGCATTTTTGCCCAGTTCAGTGCGAGCAAATGGAACAGAGAGCAACACATGAACGAAGAGAACAAAAATTAGCTCTTCTCTGTGACAGTAAGGAACAGATGTAGGTCGGCAGTAGACCAAGCATTGCCTTTTATATGTGAAATATGTTTTTTCTTCATTATTATGCATTTTTTTGGCTGGTGTGACTTCTATTCCGGTGTAACTTACATGCCGGAAAATACGATATATGTTATAAATCTGTATTCATAATTTTATATACAGTATGTTGATAAATTGTATTTCCCTTGTCAAAGTGTAGAGAGGCCTTCAACAGACATCTAGAAGCCACTATATACGCAAAACTACACAATAAATATGTAAATAATAAACATATTTAATAACCAGTTAAAAGTAAATAGTATTTTGTCCATTCCAGTCTTGTAAACATGACACCCGCCTGAGCCCGGTAATGAGATCACTTCCACCTTTTCCGTGATTCCAACAGGAAAAATCGGTCATGCTTTAATAAAGAATGCTTCCAGGGCCCTTCAGTTTTAATTATAAACATCTGTTATATAATCATTGCTTAAAACATGCCAAAGACCATAAAAATTGCACTATCCCGGACCCATGAATTTGTCATGTTTCGCAGCCTTGCCGTGGTCACTGGGGTAATCCTGGCTTGACTCCACTCAGCACTCTCGTTGTACGTCCCTGTTAGTGAATAATGTATGCTTTTATTGGTGGTACACGCCTGTGGGTTCAGATCTGCCTCTTGTCGCTAACATCCGAGCTGATTGTCATTCTGTCGACGCGGTTAGCTTGGCTCCGCTCCTGTGATCCGGAGAAGGCTGCTACTGCTATACGCCTGGCTCTCCCCTCGTGCCAAAGTCCCTTGTTGTTTCCCAGCTGTAACACAGGGGGCAGCAGAGGTCGGCTGTCGTCCTCTCCCGTCTGCCTCTCGTCACAGAACCAGGGTAAACTTTCTAGATATGTTAATGTGTCGTAGTTGTAATGTATGCGAGATACATGTTTAAAAAGGTTTTGCAGTGGTGGAATAAAACAATTCTAATTAGTCCAGTGGGTACATGCAGAGCACATCTTCCAGTCTGCACTATTTTTCAATCAGAGTCTCTTTAAAGTGTTGCCAAACTGGGTCTATTGACAGAGGGGTGGGAGGTTCCATATGGGGAGTTCTACATTTGCGTTTGTCGGCCTTTCTTCGGCAGATCTATAGGGACTTTTGATTCAGGATGTTGTAACTAGATTAGATGCTTCCAAGAGTCCATAACCAAACTTTGTTCCTAAAGTTTGCATAGAAGGTGCTATCCTCACTTTTGTTTTCTTCTAATTAGCAGGTCCAAGGCTGATTTGTTCTCATTTTAAAAGCAGAACAGTAAAACACAAAATAACTTGAGATGGGAAAGGTAAGTGAATAATACATGGAGATATTGTTTGCTCCCAAGATGCGGCTGGATGTCAGAAAACTTAACATTTATTTTCAAGTTAGATTTAACAATGTGAATATGGTTAAAGGCTCATCCCTACACTACCAGTCCAAAATGAGGACACGCCCTCTCATTCAGTTTTTACTGTTACTACTTTCTACATTTTGATACATGCAGAAGACATTCAATATATGAAGTAAACATAAAGACAAAAAGAAAACACTGAAAGAGAATGTGTGTCCAAATCATAGACTGTTTATATAAATGGACATGGCTAATCTGCTAACCGCCGCGCTCCAAATAGGCTCCATCGACTCCAATTCACTTCACATTAGAAAACTGTGGCCCCTCTCTCTGTAACTGCTGCTGTCAGATTTGTCATTTTGGTCTTAAAATGTGTCCATAAATTAAGATATGAACATTAATAACAAACAAATCAGATGCCTTCTGGGGCGTCTTCAGAGTGCGGTATGCAAACATACAGCTCTCTGAAGTGCTGTATGTTGGCAAGTTTTCTCCCCGACAAAACCCACAATGTCGATGAAACGTTCTGCACCGACAAAGACGCCTACGAAGGTTTGAACTTTGAGAGAGTTTAAACAAGAGAGAAATGTGAGAAAATGTTAATGTCTGTGTGAGAAAAGTGTATAAAGTGTGTGGTGAGGGGTTTTACAGCTGCAAAACATATAGAATAATTGTAAAAAATAAAGCTGACACTGCGGATTTTGCCTGTTGCGGGTTATTTTTAGAACGTAACTCCCATGATAAACGAGGGACCACTGTATCTTACTTCATATATTTAATGTCTTCTGTCTGTGTATAAAATATAGACAGCAGAAAACAGAGAAAAATATTGAATGAGAGGGTGTGTCTAAACCTTTGACAGTAGTGTATATTCATTTGAAGACCTCATGCAACCAAAGTAAGAGTTAAAATTCGATTTAAATAAATATTTCTGCACTGTGATATAGTCGTAACACAAAAATACATTAGATTTCTGTGAAAGATGAATCAATGTATTTACTGACAGTCTCCAAAAATAGTCTTGAACCAATTAGCAACTATCCAACAGTAAACATGCAGCTCACTTTTTCTTCTCTCTGTTTGAGGTTGCCATGGCAAATCAAATGCACCGAGATTTGTACATCGGATTTAGACTTTATGTCAGATGCCCCTCCGGACACAACTGACACTAGTGCACAGAGGGAGCATTATATTCACAAAACATGAATGAGTTATTTGTAGATCGGACACTGACTTCAGGTTAGAGGTTTAAAGTAAATGCTAAAGAGTCACATTTTTATATAGCACTTTTCCACCTCAAGGAACCACTCACCCATTCACACACACATTCATACACCAGTGTACACAGACACTGGGGCGAGGTGAGTTAAGTGTGGAGCCCAAGGACACAACGACAGCATTCATCTGTGGGAACCAACTTGTCAGCCTGTGAATCCGACCGCTCAACCGATGATGTTTATATTGAGCGCAAGATTGGAACCGCCACCCTTCAGTGGACAAACACTCTACCAACTGAGCTACTGTCTCCGACGTTAGGCCAATCCGTTGACCTATTAAGACAATTACCTGGCTGTTGTTGGCCCAGTATAGAGCTGTTTAATGATCGAATTTTAGTCTAATTGTAAAGACCAGCTTGGGGCTTTGTGGCTCATCAGCATGTGGCTTGGAGAAGAGCTGAGGTTTATGATGAATTAATTCGTTTTTTTTTGTGTTAAATGGCTGTCTAAAATGACCGATCTTTGAGATATTCATTATTAAAAGCTATAGTTATATGACTTTATCCCCTGGTCAATAAGTAGTTCGACAACAGTCAAATCACATTCTATGGCTGTGTCCAAATGTCCACACTACTCCCTACTTTACTATTACTATTTTAGTGGAGTCCAAGTCAATTTTAAAAAGCAGTGTCCAGCGTTAGTTACTAGATAATATAGACCACAATGCATTGAGGGGAGTCAGAAAAACCACAGTGAACAGTGACAGGTCTTTAACTGGACACAACCCGACAGAAGCGCTGGTTTATTTCTGATTAAAACACTTTTACACTTCACTCACTTGCCTTGTATGAAATTGGTTGTCAATGTTGGCGGAGGTCGGAGAGGCTGATGGCGCAGATCGGCACTCTCGCTTTCGCCAGTCTGTCCAGGGCAGCTGTAGCAACAATAGTAGCTTACCCCCACCGAATGTGGAGTGCATGAATGATGACTACACTGTACCGCTTTGAGAGACTTTGACAAGTTGTGAAGCACATTACAAGTGTGATAGTAAAAGCCAAAAGTAAAATCTGGATAAAAAGTTGCTCATCCAAACCGCTTCTTCAGTTCTGGTCAGATTACTGCTGGACACTGCCTTATATCTGTCTGAAGGGAGGAGCTAACGACACTGAAACTGTAAACAGCTTTTGTTTACAGTTTCTGTTTGTAGGGTAGGTCTATGAGCTACATTAAGTGTGCACTGTGCCTGAGACATACTTAGCACATTCAAACACCACTTAATGAATGTTTTTCCACACATTTTGCCATCATGACTAGCTCTATTGTTCTCTTTGTTTACTTTGAGCAGCGAAACATCTTCACTCCTAGAACTTTTTGTCCAGTTGACAGATTTTACTTTTGGCTTTAACTATGGACCAGACTTGGACGACTGAGGCATTATTATTTTCATCAAATATCTACTTTAACTTTTTGCACATAGTAAAAGAACAATTCAAATCTGTTAAATGGACAAAAAGTGTGTAGTTAGCTCCTCCCTTCAGACAGATATAAGGCAGTGTCCAGCAGTAATCTGACCACAACTGAAGAAGAGGCTTGGATGAGCAGCCAAACATCTTCACTCCTACAACTTTTTGTCCAGTTGACAGATCTGAATTTTTTTTTTCACTGTGGATCAGACCTGGACGACTGAGGGATTACACGGTCATCTCTGGACATACTTAAAACCAAAGCATCCAATGTGAAACCGACAAAACCACATATTTTTTTCCCCCCAAACCCTTCTAGTGTACGTATCCGGGCCTGTAGCTCTCACTGCTGCTGCTGCTGTTTGGTCAAAAGTCTGCTCACAGCTCCGAACGTGTGGATGTTGTTTAGTGGATGTGTTTTTCTGGTCTAATTCCATGTCTGTCTGAAGCCAGTGTTTATCGTCCGGGACCTGGCTGTGCTCTCGTCCAGATGGTCCCGTCCACCCATGGCCCCCAAAGCCCCACCCGCTCCCTCTCATCTCCTCCTCTTTCCGTTCATCTCTCATTCCTCCTCTTCTCTCTGCTTTCTCTTTCATGTAGAGAGGCCGCCGACTTCACAAACTTGTTTCGTCTTCGCCCCTTACCCCACCTCGTCGCCTCCCTCGTGTCCTGTCTTGGTTACTCCGGATGTTTTTGGTTTGTCTGTAGCTGTGGGTGTCAAAGAGCTTATGAGGACATGCCAGATCGCGATGGGAGAGGAGAGGAGAGAGGAGAGGGAGGGAGTTGACCCCTAGCTCCTTCTGCCCAGACATTTGTATTTCAGATTTAGCAACAAATTTGTCCAAGTGTCAGCGAAGTTCGTCATCAGGTTGTCGATGTCTTTACCCTGTCTATATGGTACAGCGCAGACCAAAACTGTAGGTATTTAATGAGGTACGTCCCATTAAAGGTGCTGGACCAGTGTGTAACTCTAGTGTGAGTGAGAAGAGAAAGGACACGTAAAGAGATAGACCAGAGAGAGACAGAGGACTTAGGCAAGACAAGTTTATTTGTATAAGTAAAGTAATTCAAAGTGCTTTACAGAATAAGAAAGACATTAAAATGACAATACAACAAATCAAAACATAAATAATCATCACAAATTTAACATTAAAAGAGAAGAGACAGAATAAAACCCTTTCAGTCATATGCACAGATAAACAGAAACATTTGGAGCCTGGATTTAATCATTGTCAAAGTAGAGGCCTGTCTCACATCTTCAGGAAGACTGTTTTAGGTTTTAACTGCAGAAAACTGAAACACTGGTTTCCCATGTTTAGTCCTGGTTTAGTCCTGGTTTAGTCCTGGTTTAGCCCTGGTTTAGCCCTGCTTTAGTCCTGGTTTAGCCCTGCTTTAGCCCTGCTTTAGTCCTGCTTTAGTCCTGGTTTAGCCCCAGTATAGCCCTGGTGTAGTCCTGGTGTAGTCCTGGTGTAGTCCGGGTTTAGCCCTGGTTTAGTCCTTGTTTAGCCCTGGTTTAGCCCTGCTTTAGCCCTGCTTTAGCCCTGCTTTAGTCCTGCTTTAGTCCTGCTTTAGTCCTGCTTTAGCCCCAGTGTAGCCCCGGTGTAGTCCTGGTGTAGTCGTGGTGTAGCCTTGGTTTAGCCCTGGTTTAGTCCTGGTTTAGTCCTGGTTTAGTCCCGGTTTAGTCCCGGTTTAGTCCCGGTTTAGCCTTGCTTTAGTCCTGCTTTAGCCCTGCTTTAGTGCTCGTTTAGTCCCGGTTTAGTCCCACTTTAGTCCTAGAATCAAACCACCAACCCCGTTCACTCACACATTCATACACCTATTGCTGTTTCTGTTGGGATCGTATTTATAAAAGGCTGTGTTGGCTCATTATAGCACAGATGTTCAGCTTTCTAATATAAAGTTGGATCTCTGCTTTCAGTCTTGGCGAACTGCCGTTGTATTGTTGAGCAAAACACTTCACCCACGCTGCCAGAAAATGAATATCAAAGCCACTTTAAGCATGTTCTGGTCATATTTATATCGCTCTTTTCCACCTTCAAGGCTCAAAATGCTTTACATCAAGGAACCACTCACCTATTCACACACACATTCACAAACAGAGACTCTGGGGGCGAGGTGGGTTAAGTGTCTTGCCCAAGGACACATCAACGCCTACTGTTATATGAAGGTAACATGTAATGGGGCTTTCATCCACTCCGCTCAAACGTGTAAGTGTAAGTGTACGCTAAGTGCTGCATACTCTTACTCCAGAACTCCCAGACGCCACAAAACCATCGATTTCTTTCTTTACAACAGTCTGAAAACAAATGACTTTATATAGTACCTACTTGAATAAACACTTGGCGGTATTCCAAGTAGACCAATTAACACACTTACTTTTGACTGAAAATGTGCTTAGTTCCGAATGTTTTTGCGCTGCTTGGGTTCACAGCGCTGAGACTGTTTCTGTTTCAAATTCATTTTTTACAAAGCGAAACCAAATCAAAGCCCCATTTTTATTTTTCGTATTAATGTGAATTTTGCAGAAACAAATATGATCACAATGCTTCTCAACTTTTGGTGACAAGCCTCATTTTTTCCGCAAAATATTTCACATTTGAGGGTTTATTACCAGAACAAATCTAATATAATCATCACTGCTATTTGAAACTAAAGCTACCCTAATTATATAGAGTAAAACGATTAAAACACGAGTCGACAGCGGTGCTCGGCTCGGCTCTGCGAAAGCTCTGCTCTTTACTGAAGTGTTATAAGCCGTCTCCTGTCAGCCGCTGAAGGATCGCTCCACTCCGCGGCGCGTTTAAGGCCTCTCATAACTCAGGTAGGTTTTACATTACAGCTGTAGAAGTCTGTTTGATTGACCAAAGGGAGAAGAAGGGGCTTGTTTTGAAAGGTGGAAGTTTATGGAGAAACTTAGCTGTCAGTCACGTTAAATTGGCTGCAGAACAGTGAGGAGGAGGCTGGGGTTTGCTTTAGCGAGGCCAGAGAGTTGCACTGACTGTGGGTGGCCTATTTCACTGAGAGGAGGTCAGCGAACGGCGGTGGCTCCAAGACGGAACAACGTGTCGATCGTACACAGGAAACACCATTATACACCTTATACTACTACTACTACTAATAATAATAATAAGTTTTACAGAACAAATATTAAAACATTCAAAAGAGCAATAAACAAGCAATCCAGGAAAGATAAAAACTTCACGTCTCAATTATTGTGAGTTTTTGTGTAATTTTTTGTCCAGGGCAGAACAGAACATCCAGAACATCGCAGCTCTATTCATTTCAAGTCAAGTTTATTTATATAGTACATTTAAAACAATTTCATCTGAACAAACACCAAGAAATCCTGTCTAGCTAGTATTAAATGAGTATAGAGATATTCACGTATTTGTACTGTGGCGTCTGGATTATTTAAGTTATTTGTCCGTTGTCATTGTGTTTAAATGTGTCACTCTATGGGTCCTCTTTAAATGTGTCACTCTATGGGTCCTCTTTAAATGTGTCACTCTACGGGTCCTCTTTAAATGTGTCACTCTATGGGTCCTCTTTAAATGTGTCACTCTATGGGTCCTCTTTAAATGTGTCACTCTATGTGCCCTCTTTATTTGAGGGAGTTGCTGCAGCCCTATACTCCACCCACAGCTTTTCTGTGGCAGCTCCCAGACTAAGGAACAGCGCCCTCTGCCTGTCAGATCCTCTCAGTCTTTAACACAGTTCAAGACTAGACTGAAAACCCACCTCTTCTCCCTGGCATTTAACACTAGACAGGATATACAGGTGTTTTATTTTTTATTTTTTCCCTATATTTCTGTGCATATGTTTTTGTTGACTTTCATGTGAAGTACTTTGGTCAGCTGAAATTGTTTTCAAAATAGAAATAAACTAAAGATAGAGAAAAGAGTTCAACGTTAAAAGCTGTTCTAAATAGATAGATTATTCCGGAAGTTGCCGTGGGCGCCACCGTCGTCTTTCAGGTTGTGTTATTTAGTGTATTTCGTTTATTTCACAGGGACCATGTACAAGAGCATTAATCAAACAAACATTGAAGAGATGTTTTGTACCAGACAATAGCTCAGAGCTCATTTCCACCTGAGTCCCAGAGACACAGAACTGACAACACACAGATACACAAACACACACACACACACACACACACACACACACACAAACAGCATAAAACAATGTGATCTATAGACACACAAAGTGATAACCATTACAATGACATTAAATATCTCTATCCTCTTTACACCCTGCCCTCTCTGTGCCCTTATTCGGATCGGACATGTTGGTCACAAACAGAACATTTCACACTTACCAACTCTACTTTTATATCAGATTTTAGTGGTGAAACTTTTCTCAGATTCTCCATTGAAATGACTGGGATTCCCTGTTAACAGGAAGTGCCAGCACAGAGCGCAGTTTAGGAGCATGTTCGGCAAATTGGGCGGAATAAGGTCAATCTGATATCTCGACTGTGAATAGTATTGGTGTGGAAATTGCATCATTCCATTCCATTTTCTTCCACTTATCCGGGGCCGGGTCACGGGGGCAGCAGTCTAAGCAGGGACTCCCACACTTCCTCCACCCCAGACACTTCTTCCAGCTTCTCCAGTGGGACCCCAAGGCGTTCCCAGGCCAGCTGAGAGACATAATCCCTCCAGCGTGTCCTCTGTCTCTCCCAGGGCGTCAGAACACCTCTCCAGGGAGGCGTCCAGGAGGCATCAGGATCAGATGCCCGAGCCGCCTCAGCCACTCCCCTCAGCGTGGAGGAGCAGCGCCTCTACTCCGAGCTCCTCCTGTGTGACTGAGCTCCTCACCGTATTTCTTGGGGAGTGCCCAGTGTACGGATGTTAGTTTAATACTAATAACCAGAAAAGTTGCTCATGGTTACAAACGGTTATTTCACATGATATTAATGTTGTCACTGTTTGCATTTTTCTGTTGGTTCTTGAGGCTGTTGTAGTGATGCACAAATGTATCAAGTTTTTCAAAATCCTTTGGAACAAACAAACACAAATCTGTGGTCATTGGTTCAACATTGTCAGATTGAACACCGCTTTTCAAAATGCTGGTGCCCAGAGTCAGGACTAAACCAGGACTAAACCAGGTCTAAACCAGGGCTAAACCAGGACTAAACCAGGACTAAACCAGGACTAAACCAGGGCTAAACCAGGACTAAACCAGGGTGAAACCAGGGCTAAACCAGGACTAAACCAGGGTGAAACCAGGGCTAAACCAGGACTAAACCAAGACTAAACCAGGTCTAAAGCAATGTGGGGAAACAGTGTTTCAGTTTTGTGCAGTTAAAATCTGGAGCACTCTTCCTGAAGATGTGAGACAGACCTCTACTTTGACAATGTTTAAATCCAGACTCAAACGGTTCTGTTTATCTGTGCATGTGACTGAAAGGGTTTTATTCTGTCTCTTCTGTTTTAATGTTAATGTTATGATGATTATTTGTGATTACTTATGTTCTAATTTGTTGTATTGTGATATTAATATCTTTCTTATTCTGTAAAGCACTTCAAATTACTTTATGTAATTGGGCAAGACACTTAACCGACTTTACCAGTGTCTGTGTACACTGGTGTATGAATGTGTGTATGAATGGGTGAGTGAATGTTTGAGTGGTTCCTTGATGTAAAGCGCTTTGAGCCTTGAAGGTGGAAAATCTTTACATTAAAAATATCACAATTTAACCCCAACCCTAACTTCTACAGGCCTGATCCTGATAAGAACTATTACTTTTAGGTACAACCAGATCGCCCTGTGACAATAATGACTATATCGACTTTTCAGTTGTATTCATTATTATTATTATTATTATTATTAATTTATGTATTTTGTATTTATTTATTTATTTATTTTATTACCACTATTAACTTGCAGCAGCTAAAGAAAGAAGATAAAGATTAAAGATTCTGCCTATTCAAAATGTGTTTACTGGGATCAGGACTGGGATGATCCTGCATTATTATTATTATTATTATTATTATTATTATTATTATTATTATTATTGTGGCATTAACTAGTCTCAATATTATCGTTAATCGCAGTATCTTTGTAGCGATTGTTCGTGCTTTAAACTGTGTTATCATGACCGGCCTAGAAACAGATGAGTTTTAGGTTAAAATAAGCTTCCAAAATCCAAAATTTCAAATCAGCGTGAGTCTTTTTGTGTCCAGAATCTTTCATGTGTAATCAGGTTGGCGACGTGGAGTGCGGCCGGGTGAGTGAGACCTCCTGACGACTCCATGAATCTGATCTCATTGTTCTACCAAAAAAACAGAAAAAGGCGTTTGCGACTGGCTCAAAATTCTCTTTCCAGTTTGAACAAAATGAAAGTGAAATATTGTGTTTCTTATTGGCGTTTATTCAAATTTTGACTCAGCACCAGATTTTTTTTTAAAACTCCAGACTCCAGGCTTCAAAGTGACACTAATGACCATGTTTGAAAACCGAACGTCTGCTCCGTCGTTTAGGGACATCTGCGGGCCACACCTGTGCACTTCTTCCCTGAAGCGTTTTCTCAAGTGTGATCGCAAGTTTTACAGTAACGCAGGACAGGTTTGTGTCAGAATAACTCAAGAGATAAGACCAAAGGGAAACGGGTTAAAGAGCAGAGCAAAACCACAACGATTAAAACTCAAACTTAAAGAGCCCATATGATGCTGTTTCCTCGCCACACAAAAGATCTGGAGTTGTGTTTTATTTCATTCACAAACTCTGCATATTTAGGTTGAGTTCTTCTCTCAAACAGAAAAACAAAACACTCCGTTCCACCTTCTGATGTCATCATGTGGTTAATACAGGAAGTGCTCTGCTGTATTTTTAAACAATCTCCTCCGTACTGATTGGCTGAGGGACTGTAGATCATTGTCCATCAGTCTCCTCTGTGCCGTGTCTCAGTACAGAATGTGTTCAGACAAATTTACATAAATGTTGGATCACAGTGTGACTCTGAAGTGCTGTATGTTTGCAAGTTTTCTCACAATGTCGATGAAACGTTCTGCACCGACAAAGACGCCTACGAAGGTTTGAACTTTGAGAGAGTTTAAACAAGAGAGAAATGTGAGAAAATGTTAATGCCTGTGTGAGAAAAGTGTATAAAGTGTGTGGTGAGGGGGTTTTACAGCTTCTCATCACCTTCTCTCTCTTTTTCTCTTCTTCCTCTTTCTGCTCCTCTTCCTCTCGCTCTCTCACTCTCTCTGCTAACCTCCCCTTTCCTCCTCCTCTCTTCCTGCTCTGCTCCTCTTGCTCCATCCCTCTCTCTCTCTCTCTCTCTCTGCTAACCCCCCTCCTTCCTTCTCTCTTTCTGCTACTCTTCCTCTCTCTCCCTCTCTGCTAACATCCCCTTTCCTCCTCCTCTCTTTCTGTTCTGCTCCTCTTGCTCTCTCTCTCCCTCTCTCTCTCTTTCTGCTAACCTCCCCCTCCCACCCCCTCTCTTTCTGCTCCTCTTCCTCTCTCTCTCTCTTTCTCTACTAACTTCCATCTTCCTCTCTTCCTGCTCCTCTTCCTCTCTCTCTCTCTCTCACTGCTAACCTGCCCCTCCCTCCTCCTGTCTTTCTGCTCTGCTCCTCTTCTTTTCTCTCTTTCTCTGTCTCTCTTGCTCTCTCTCTCTCTGCTCCTCCTCCTCTTTCTCTGCTAGCGCCCCCCCTCTCCCTCTCTCCTTCCTTTTCATTCATTTATCATCCTTTCTTCAGGCAGATCTCATTGAGACTCTTAGTCATGAGCCGTGTTCAAACACAGAACTGCACAGGTCCATTTAAAACAGTAAAAACAGGAGCAGGTGAGATTATATTTAGTTCTACTCCACCTCTTCTGTTCCCCCTCTCCCCAATACTCATTTCCCTCTCTCCTCCTCCCTCCCGCCTCCTTACCTCCTTTCCTCTTTCTCTCTCCTCTCTATTGTTCAGTTTTTTGCCGTAGACATTCATGAGATCTTGGATTAAAAGTTCCACAAACAAGTGAGATATGTTTAAAGTTGAGACTGACGGTTCCCACATTCCTCTTCCTCTCTCTGTCACTCTCTTCCTCTTTTTCTTCTCCTCATCTGTCTGCTTTTCATCCCCCTCTTCCCATGACAGGTCCCATGTTCTTCCTCTCTCTCTCTTTCTCCTCTTGTCTCTCTGTCCTTCTCATCCCCCTCCTCTCCTCGTCTCACATTCCTCTTCCTCTCTTCCTCCCTCGCTCTCATCTCCTTTTCTCTCTCTCTCCTTACAGGTCCCACATTCCTCTTCCTCTCTCTACCACTTTCTTCGTCTTTCTCTTCTTCTCTTCCTCTCTCTAGCTTCCTCACGTTCCTCTTCCGTCTCTCACATTCTCACCCCCCCCTCCTCCTTCTCTCCTGACAGGTCCCACTTCCCTCATCCTCTCTTCATCCCTCGCTCTCTTCTCCTCTTCCATCTCTCTCCTTCTCACCCCCCTCTTCCTCTCTTGACAGGTCCCACATTCCTCATTCTCTCTCTCTGCAACTCTCTTCCTCCCTTTCTCTCCTCTCCTCTCCTCTCCTCTTCTCTCTCTCTCTCTCCTTCTCTGTCCTCCCTGACAGGTCCCACGTTCCTCTTCCTCTCTCTACTACTCTCTTTTTTTCCCCCTCTTTCCTCTTCCGCCTCTCTCCTTCTCACCCCCTTCCTCCTCTCTTGACAGGTCCTACATCCCTCTTCCTCTCTTCTTCTCTCGCTCTCTTCTCCTCTTCTCTCTCTCTTCTTCTCACCCCCCTCCTCCTCTCTTGACAGGTCCCACGTTCCTCTTTCTTTCTTCCTCCCTCGCTCTCTTCTCCTCTTTTCTCTCTCTCCTTCTCACCCCTCTTTTCTGATAGATCCCACATTCCTCTTTCTCTCTTCCTCTCTCTCTTTTCTCTTCTCTCTTTGTCCTTCCCACCCTCCTCTCCCACCCCCCTCCACCTGTCCTCTCCTGACAGGTCTCACTTTCCTCTTCATCTCTCTTCCTCTTTCTCTTCTTCTCTTCCTCTCTCTACAACTCTATTGCTCCCTCGCTTTCCTCTTCCGTCTCTCACATTCTCACCCCCCTCCTCCTCCTCCTCCTGTCCTGACAGGTCCCACGTTCCTCTTCCTACTCTTCCTACCTCGTTCTATTCCCCTCTTCTCTCTCTGTCCTTCTCACCCCCCTCTCCCACCCCTCCTCCTCTCCTCTCCTCCTCCTCCTCCTCCTCTCCTGTCTGTGGTATAAGCACTTTGGCGGGTGACAGGACCCATCCTTCAGCGCTCCGTGCCATATGCCGCGGTGCTGTCGGAGGAGGAGGGGGGTGGGGGTAGGAGGGGGGCAGAGGGGGTAGCACGGGGGGCGGGGGGGGGGTACAGCGCCTGCAGCTGCCGCCTCCCCGCGGGCATCGCTCTGCAGAGTAAAGAGGCGGAGGTGGGCACGGGCGCAGCGAGACGTTCAGGGCAAGAATACACAGGACGAGCGTAATAAAAGCCTCAGTGTTATAACGGACAGGAGACTTACTGTGGGCTTCAGATGGAATTAGCTCCGTTGACATGGCGATTAACAATCAAAACATTAGTATCCACGGTGTTGGGAAGTAACTGAATACATGTACTCAAAATACGTATTCTGAGTGCTGGTTTTGAGTAACTGTAATCTGGTAAAGTTAGTTTTTCACTTACTTTTCTAAATGCAAAGGCGGCATTTGATCGCACATTTTAGGCGTCAAACTGAGAGATTAGTATTCAGTATTCAGTATTCTGTGACTAAATACATTTTCAAAGTATTCTTCCCATCACGGAGTATCTTAGACATGCCTGTTTCACTGTAAAATGAAGAAACTGTACATCTTTTGGCATAATCCTCCACACAGCTACCTGCAGGAATCCACGGAAACAGCAAGTTAGCCAGAGAAAAGGAAACGGGTTGAAACGGGAGCTAAAAAAGGCTATTTTTGTTAGGAAAGACAATCCATCTTTGCGAAGAAATGGGGGCTTAGACATCATTTATCCTCATTTATAACGCCATTCTCAGACCCAAAGTAAACACAGGAAACAAAGAGAACAATCGAGCGAGCCAGGATGACAAAAAACGTGAAAAACACCCATTAACTATGACTACAAAACATACGTTGGAACATTCTCCTTGGAGATAGACACGTTTTATGTCATACTGTGGAAGATTACAGCCAGAGGAACTGCATTGCCACTGAAACAAGCAAGGCACAGGTCGGGTTTGTGGAAGTGCAAGCCCGCTCACAGTAACAACGCACGTTTTTCTTTGTTTTTTCATAGAGATGTTCTGATCGGATTCTGGTTTGGATATCGGCGCCCATACTGAAAAATTTGCTGGATCAGATATCGACTTCCAAATATCGGTTCAGTCGATATCCTGCTTGGACAACTGAAGTGATGTAATAAAACTTCGCTGGTTTTATTTGGCCCTTATATTTTGACACATTTTTTCTGTCGTTACTTGAGCGATAAAACAGCTACATAAAACATTTGGACCAGTTTTGGCTTATTTCATTTTTGTTTTAAGGAAATAAATGCGATTTTTCCATCTCTACTCTGGTGTCGGTTGATATCGATATATTGGCAGATGCTTTGAAATTAGCATCGAAACTGAAAAAGCTGAATTGGTGCAGCCTTATATTTTGGTGCAATAAGGACAACCACAATATTAAAACAAAAAACAAAACAAAAAAACATTATTAACATTATTTTTTAGTCTATTTTTGACTTAAAAAGTACGTAGTGTGGCTTTAAACACCAAAGTCGTATTTAGAAGTTAATTTATTGACTAGAAATGGACTGTCCCTCCTCTGTGCAATAAAACATCATATTATCAGGTTAATTTGGGAGTCGTTCCATACGTTCCTTCGAGTGTAAATACCAGCGGGTGTAAAATGAGTTGAAAAATTCAGTCTATTTCCAGTTTTTGTGCGATTTGGGCCAAACTAACCCAATGACAAGCTCCATTTCTCCCTGTGTGGAAATGTTGGCAGCTTCATGTTCTGATTTTCCGTCTGTTTTTCGTCCTCATCCTCAGCGCGATTAAACATCTACAGCTTCAGTACTTTCAGGACTGAACCACGCCTCCTTTTGGACAGTTTCAAAGACGTAAAGTAAAACAAAGTACAGTCATTTCTACTGATTTGTGCCATAAACTGTAAAGAAAACGCATGGGTCATGATCAGAGTACTGCGTTCTGAATACTTAAAGTACTTTTACATTGAGTTGCATTGTGTTATAGAGTAAAAAACATGATGTATAATTAAAAACAGCTTGATTTTTGGTGCTCCGTTTGTTCTGCATTTATTTAAGTCAAATCAGAGACAAAAATCACACCTGCCTCACCACAAGAGCTGTGTTTTTTTCTCATTAAAACTGTGCAGCTCAAAACCAAAACTACAGATGAAGAACCACCGTGTAGAGCTTTGATTTTAGAAAAGTAACAGTATTCTGAATCCCACCATAGACTGTATATATAAACGGACATAGCTAACCCGCTAGCCGCCGCGTTCTAAACAGGAAGTGATCATGGGCACGCTTCCGGCTCCATCGACTCTGGCTTCAATTCACTTTCTATTGAAAAACTGTGTCCCCTTTCTCTGTAACTGCTGCTGTCAGACTCATCATTTTGGGCTTAAATGTTCGTATTAACCCGCTCTACATGATCCTGCTACTTTTATTTCGCTGTTATATCCATAAATCAAGATATGAACATTAATAACAGAAAAATCAGGCGTCTTCTTTCCTCGAGGTCACTCCTACTAGCGTTAGCAACAGGTTTGATTGACAGCGTTGCTAAGCGCCTGCTCCGTGCTAAACCAGTGGTGCGGGCAGGAAGATGCGTTACCTTCAAATGCCTCACTCCGGTTTGGTTCTTTGGTTGCTATGATACTCATGGACGGAATTCCTAATATGAAACTTGGCTCCAAATCCACCGCTATAACCGCTAGCCTCGTCACACTCACTTAATCCACTTCTTTACACAGTCGATGAATACCAAGGAAGGAAAAGTAACTTAACTAACCAGTATACGGTTACACAAAATTACTATTCTGAATATGTTTTTTTTTTTTTTTTGTAAAATTACTTCAGTTACTTCCCAAACTCTGGTGATAACAGAGCGACAGACGCAGAAGCTAAACTGACAAAACTATATACGTGCATCTAGAAGTTGGAGAAGAAATTTTAATACCGGATCTCATGACTGTCTACGGTTAAAAACTTAGCAATAGAGAGGAGGAGAGAGAGGAGAGGAGGGGAGATGAAAGGAGAGAGTGAGGGAGGGAGGAGAGAAGGGGAAAAGGGGAGGAGAGGAAGAAAGAAGAGAGAAGGAGAAAGAAAGATGAGTGGAGGAGAGAGGGAGTGAGAAGGAGGGAGTAGGAGAGAGACAGTGGAGAGGAAGATAGGGACGAGGAGAGAGTAAGTGGAGAGGAGGAGAGAGTGGGTTAGAGGAGCAGAGAAAAAGAGGAGAGAAGTAAAGGAGAGGAGGAGAGAGGGGTAAGAGAAAACTAAACTAAAACTGAACAATAGAGAGGAGAGGAGTGAGAAGGAGAGAGACAGTGAAGAGGAAGAGAGAAATGGAGGAGGAGAGAGAAAGAGGGAGTACGAGAGAGAAAGTGGAGAGGGAGGGAGGAGAGAAGGGAAAGAGAAGAGGTGGAGAAGAACTTTTAATACAAGATCTCATGATTATACATCCAAAAACAGAAAAATAGAGAGGAGGAGAGGAGAGAGAAAGTGGAGAGGAGGAAAGAGAGAGAGGAAAAAAGAGGTGAAGAAGAACTTTTAGAGAGGAGAGGAGGGGAGATGAAAGGAGAGAGAGGGAGAGAGAAAGGGAAGGAGGGAGGGAGGGAGGAGGAGAGAAGGGGAAAAGGGGAGGAGAGGAAGAAAGAAGAGAGGAGGAGAAAGAAAGATGAGAGGAGGAGAGAGGGAGTGAGAAGGAGGGAGTAGAAGAGAGACAGTGGAGAGGAAGATAGGGACAAGGAGAGAGTAAGTGGAGAGGAGGAGAAAGTGGGTTAGAGGAGCAGAGAAAAAGAGGAGAGAAGTAAAGGAGAGGAGGAGAGAAGGGTAAGAGAAAACTAAACTAAAACTGAACAATAGAGAGGAGAGGAGTGAGAAGGAGAGAGACAGTGAAGAGGAAGAGAGAGAAATGGAGGAGGAGAGAGAAAGTGGAGAGAGAGGAGTAGAGTAAGAGAGAGGGAGGAGAGAAGGGGAAGAGAAGAGGTGGAGAAGAACTTTTAATACAAGATCTCATGATTATACATATAAAAGCAACAGAGAGGAGGAGAGAGGGGGAGAAAAGAGGTGAAGAAGAACTTTTAATACAAGATCTCATGATTGTCTACGTCTAAGACCAGTCCCCGCACTAGAACTGAAACGGGGAAAAAGCTTTTGGTTATTTTACTTCTCAACAATGGAAAACATTTGACTGACGTGTAAAACTGGACAGATCGATGCCACTGCAGAACTTTAATAATGTGGAGATAAACATTTATAATCACACCTCCTCCTGTTTTAATGATTTAAATGGACCTGTGCAGTTATGTGTATTGTTTTTGTTTGTATTGTTCTGTATTTTAGCATGACTTGGACAATTCCCCAAAGAGAAAGAACGAAACAGTGAGTGAACAAATACAAGTCCATAAGAGCAAATAGAATACAATAATATTTATCATTTTATACACAGTAACTATGGATACCAACCAATACTTTATCATACTCACCAACAGCTCATGTGATTTACTTAAGGAGACTTGAAGTAATAATATACAGTGTACCAGTGGTGGAAGAAGTACTCAGTTTTGTTATTTAAGTAATAGTACAGAAACTGGAGCAAAAAACAAAACAAAACACTTGAGTAAAATTTAAAAAAAAAATCTACTTAATACAAGTATTAAAGTACAAGTTAAAAATGTTCTTAAAGAGTCAAAAGTAAAAGTATTTATTTCTTTATTATTTATTTATTTATTTGTTTATTTTTCTTTGCTCAAATTATGAACATGTTAAAAATAAATGCTCAGACTTTTCAGCAGGTCTGACAATAATAAAAAATACTTTTACTTTTCAGTCCAGTTCAAAAGTGTATTGGAGTAAAAAGTATAAAAAGTACAGATACTGCTCTCAAATGTACTGAAATAAAAGTAAAAAGTACACACTGTAAAATGTACTGAAGTAAAGTACAGATACCTAAAATACATTACTTCATTGCTTTTACTGTGCTACGCTCCACCACTGCAGTATCTTGTATTGTCTTTTACCTATAAAAGTACTTTTAGCTGGTCACTGGTGTAACTTACCCTCTCTTTCTTCAGAGAGAGGCTTGCAGTAATTAAAGGCAGCTCGGTCCCAGCTCTTGTAAATAGAAAGACCGGTGCTGTTTATTTTTGACTTTTGTGTAATAGCTTTGGGAGCAGAGCCGCTGTTTGTTTAATAATCTGATGGGCTCGTCTCTGTTTTAATCAGACCAGTCGCCTGTGGAAGCTGCTCCAGGGCCCAGCTCCATTTCACTGCTTAATACTGCTCCTCACTGTGGGACCCGGCGCCGCAATGAGCTAGCAAACACGCAATCCAAATCCAAATTATAGTGTTTTTCCAAAGAGGCTCAAGAATATGCTCGTGATTAACTAGTGTTTGAAGGTATCGGTTGGTTTTATTGTGCCTAAAAAGACACACCTTAGTTTATGTATTTATTACTGAGCAAAAATGTAAATGATGATCTTAAACATTATGTCTATTTATGTTTATTGCATTGGAAAAACTTGCAACCTTACCGTGAGTGGGCTCTTTAAATGTGCACTCTATGGGTCCTCTTTAAATGTGTCACTCTATGGGTCCTCTTTAAATGTGTCACTCTATGGGTCCTCTTTAAATGTGTCACTCTATGGGTCCTTTTTAAATGTGTCACTCTATGGGTCCTCTTTAAATGTGTCACTCTATGGGTCCTCTTTAAATGTGTCACTCTATGGGTCCTCTTTAAATGTGTCACTCTATGGGTCCTCTTTAAATGTGTCACTCTATGGGTCCTCTTTATTTGAGGGAGTTCCTGCAGCCCAATACTCCACCCAGAGCCCTGATGTCAGCGTTCAGATGACCAGCTATTTCTAGGTATTTCCAGGGCTTAAATTATCTAGTGAAGGTGTATGGAGTTTAAAAACACAGTGAAGCACTTCCTGTATTACCACATGATGACATCACAAGGTGGAACAGAGTGTTTTCTGTTTGAGAGAAGAACTCAGCCTAAATATGCATGTTGTGTGTTAAACGTGTGAATGAAACAAAACACAACTCCAGGTCTGTTTGTGATGAGGAAACAACATTAGAACAGATCAGAAGACAGCGTCACTTGGGCCCTTTAAAACGGTTTACGACGTTGACGTTTATATGAAGCTCTTTTGTCGGCTCAGGTTGTTTTAAATGTGCTGTAGAAATAAACTTGAATTGAATTAAATGAAATAGGACAGCTGTAGGGCGACATGGGGAGAGAGGCTAAGCGAGCTGCTAACCACATCTGCGCTACGCTCCAAACCACTACACAAACGCTGATCACAGGAGACAACATTTTGATGGAAACAAGATAAAATGTTCCACAGTGGGGCATTAAGCTTACCCATCATCCACCACAGAGCTGACCTGGTGCTATAACTCCTTATTGCCGTACTGTGGAACATGTACGCAATAGAATCTGTGTATCTTTTAAATTTATTATTATGGAATTTAATGAGTGTCCGGGTGCATTTTCAAAGAACTGTGACTGTGCAGTGTGTGTATATGTGTAGTACTTTTGTCCTCAAATGTGAAAATCTTCAAATGGACAGTATATAACCACAGACTGTATAAAGAAGTGGACCAAGTGAGTGTGACGTCACCCACAGTGTTCGGCTCCTGTCAAATGAAGCTCATCGAGGCTAGAGCAGTTATAGCGGCTAATTCTGAGCAGAGTTTCATATGTGGAATTCCGACAGCGAGTATCATAGCAACTGAAGAGCCAATCTGGAGCAAGGCTGTTGAAGGTAACGCCCCTTCCCGCCCGCATCGCTGGATTAGCACGGAGCAGGCGCTTAGCAACACTGTCAATCAAACCTGTTGCTAACACTAATGGGAGCGACCTCAGGGAAAGAAGACGCCTGATTTGTCTGTTATTAATGTTCATATCTTGATTTAGAGACACAAAAGCGAAATAAAAAACCCAGGATCATTTAGAGCGGGTTAGTACGAACATTTTAAGACCAGAATGACGAGTTCGACAGCAGCAGTTACAGACAGAGGGGCCACAGTTTTCAATAGAAAGTGAATCGGAGCCAGAGTTGATTGAGCCGGAAGCAAACGCGGCAATTAGCAGGTTATCTATGTCCATTTATATATACAGTCTATGCATATTACTGATACTAGCTCTTATTTATGGCAAAGTAAATAGCAAAGTTCCAGTGTGAACATCATGTCACTGAAGCCAAAGACAAACTCAGGACTGCAGCGAATGAACCTCAGAGTCACATTGAGTCACATTGAGGCGACCGAGGACACGAGACTCACTCAATCAGGCTTTACTTTCACCAGTTTAATTTTCTTTCTAAATGCAGAAAGAGTTGGCAGTGTTTCCTCCAGTGACCTGACCTCGTGAAATTAGAAAAATCAGAAACAACGGAATATTAATTTATTTTACATAGCGTGTGGTTTCGATCGCTCCTCCTCACACTGAGCTCTGCATAAAAACCTGTTCTACAATAGGTAAAGTAGAAGTAAAAATATCACATGAAAAAATCTACTTAAGTAAAAATATTAAAGATGGAAAAATGTGCTTTAAGAGTAAAAGTGTAAGTGTAAATGTTGTGATTTTTATTAAAAAAATTGACATATTTTGCTCAACAGTAACAAAACAAATCAATATCTTCATTTTTCTTATGAATTTTGTGCATTTATTTTTGTTTTGCTCAAAGCTGAAGCTTAAACTCAAAAACTTGAATCAGGATGTTTCCACGAACATGGTAAAAATAACCCCTCAATTCATATGAAAAGTACTTTTACTTTTCAGTCCAGTTAAAAAATGTAGTGGAGTAAAATTTAGATACCTGTGACTATGTGTTTCCGAGACTCTGACCGTGTCCGTACTGACTCTGTGGTTTTTATCAAGATTTTATCATCTTATTGTAAAATTACTTTCTTAGTTAAACTTAACCTTTACTACTCTTTTGTTTAAAGCTCGTATGTAACCTTTTTCAATATTTTAGATCCCTTTTGTTTAGTTTTACCTTTTACATTCCTGTTCATTAAACGCCTTCTTTATTTTACCATTTTTCCATGCATTTATCCATCCATCCATTTTCTTCCGCTTTTCCGGAGCCGGGTCGCAGGGGCAGCAGTCTAAGCAGGAACTCCCAGACTTCCCTCACCCCAGACACGTCCTCCAGCTCCTCCGGTGGGACCCAAAGGCGTTCCCAGGCCAGCTGAGAGACACAGTCCCTCCAGCGTGTCCTGGGCCTCCTCCCGGTGGGACATACCATTTTTCCATTTTGGTTTTTGCTACCTCCTTGACCCTAGACAAGTTGGGTCGTAAAAATCTGCTCTCAAAAGTAAAAAGTATCGACTGTAAAATGTACTTAAGTAGAATTTTTAGGTATCCGTACTTTACTTAAGTGCTGTACTTTACTACGTGCAGTACTTTACTACGTGTACGTGTCGTCACCACTGCTGATATCGTTTCCGTGGGCAGCTCTGATCCATCTTTGCACTTTTCTTTGGGGCAGAGCTCGGGTTTGGAGTTCGTGCAGGTCTGAGCCAAAAGAGGAGGTTTTCTGCTTCTGCCTGAGTGTTCTGCTTCAGTCCAAGTGTCGTAAATAAACCTCGAGTGATTGCCGTTAGCAGAAAATAAATAAATAAATAAACAAACACAAACACTTGAGACATTAAAGGTGCTCTGTGTAATCTGCCGCCTGCTCGGCTCCCGGAGAGGTCAGTGTTTGTCTGGAGAGTTCCACACTACGGCATTAAACAGATCTGTTTCAGTGGAGACATGCAGGAGACGCATGCGGGATAAATTACAGCTCAAATCTGCGGAGAGGCAAGCCCAGTCACAGCAAGAATGCATGCTTATCAAGGCATTTTTGAGTGATTAAAAAGTGTAAAAATATTAAATCAAGTAAATAAAAAATGCTAAAAATAACTGGATCTCTCGTAAACTGACTGGATTTTTAAAACTTTTTGTCTAAAATATGGAAATGATCGCTTTGTTAACAGCTCAAGCTAAGGTTAAACAGCTAACGCTAGCAACTTTACACAGCAACGGTTTGTTTTATGCATAATCAGGATTAATAGTGAGATAAACCAGCGCTTCTGTCTGCTTCATTCAGTCGAGTTGTGTCCAGTTAAAGACCTGTCTCTATCCACTGTCGTTTTTCCGACTCTTGCAATGCATCATGGTCTATATCACGTGTCAAACTCAAGGCCTGGGTGCCAAATGCGGCCCGCCATGTCATTTTATGTGGCCCGTGACAAAGTAAATTTCAATTTATGACTGTCTTAAAATGTTAGTTTATCAGGAGTTACGCAGTTCCACGGACATATTTTTTATATCTTTGCAAATTTGAGACGAACCATTTTGCTGATGTGGCCCTCGGTGAAATTGAGTTTGACACCCCTGCTCTATGTTGACCGCTCTAATGACCACTGATGCCCACTACTTTTCAAGATACATAGTGGGAAATTTTGAGTACACTACTTTTTCACCAACTGGACATTTGGACACCTCTAAAAATGGCATGAACCCTAAATAGTGCCCCCTGCAGGGAGTAGCGTTGCACATTTGGACACAGCCCATGTCTCGTTCCATCTCTGTGCTCCTCACCAGTATTCTGACTCCAGATCTGGAAGCAGTCCTCTTCACTCGGATGGCGTAGTAACAGTGATGCAAGTGTTCCATCATTTCACAGGGAGGAAGCCCATACAGCCGCATTAATTCACAATGTGCTAATGTGTCCTTTGTTTTGGTCTTGACTTTGGAACAACACTTGGGTCAAACTCAGTAAATCTCACACAGTTATACAAGCGCCCCCATTAGCACATGCACTGATTCAAAATAATTGCAAAATAATTATAGTTAAATTGGCCGTTGTTTCAGCTGTTATTAAGCTCGGCGTGCGATCTGAGCGACGCTAACAAAAATTTAAACTGGTCCTTGAAACGTCTCTGGTCCCACTTGTGTGTAAGCATTAGCAAGGCATAAAATTGAGCAAAAAATATGCGTCTTTAGAGGCAAAAGAACAAGTGTACTCTAACTGAATGAATTTTATTAGATTTTTTTTCTTGGCAAACTATTTCACGCATGGCAGAACACTGTAAATCTATAAACAAACACGTAAACAGGCAGGAGGAGATTGATGCATTATGAATAAATCATCGGGGTACTGAAACTCGATATTAACTCTGCCTTTGCCTAAAGCAGAGCGCCCGCTAACCCGTCATCCATCTTCGCGTCGGGGGAAGGAGCCAGCGCTGTAGTCACTCCTTATCTTGGGAACTTAATTACCAAAACAAATGATGATTATAGCGATTCACTGGCAATGAGTCTTTATTATTGTTACGCTGTTACCGCAGGTTCCATGCTGCCGCCGGAGCCGTATCGTAATCAGGGCTGAACATCGAAGAAGTGGACTGAGGGAGTGTGACGTTACCCACAGCGTTTGGCTACAGGCAAATGAAGCTCAGCGAGGCTAGAGCAGTTATAGGGGTGAATTTGGAGCCGATGTCCATATTTGGAAATCCGACCGTGAGTGTCATAGCAACTAAAGAGCCAATCCGGAGTGAGTGGGAGCGACGTTGGGGAGAGAAGGCGCCTGATTTGTCTATTCTTAATGTTCATGTCTTGATTTACAGACACAATAGTGAAATAAAACTCCAGGATCATGTAGAGCGGGTTAATACGAACATTTAAGACCAAAATGACGAGTCTGACAGCAGCAGTTACAGAGAGAGAGGACAGTTTTTAATGCATATATTATATTCATCATTTGTGCTTGCCCCTCTATCTTATTACTCGGAAATTTGGGGAAATGTCTGTAAAACATACATAGATTCTATCATTAAACTACAGAAAAGGGCAATAAGAATAATAAATAAAGCAAGATTCCGAGATCCTACTAATTAACTATTTATAAAACCGAATATATTCAAATTTACGGACATAATTAAGTAAAAAAATTTGACAATTCTGTTTTGTTTTGTGAACAAGGATATTCACGCTTCAGTCCTTTTAAATGAAGAAGTAGACGCTATAACTTAAGAGGTTTGCTTCGTTTTCAGTCTAGTAAAATAAGAGCTGATGTGAGGCAAAGATGTGTCCGTTTTAGGAATAAGACTTAAGAATGATCTCAGTGACGTATTTAAGTCAATTAAAACTGTCTAAATTCATACATTTTCATTGCTGTAGCTTTATATGAGTCAAGACAAAGTAAATGGATTTTATGTGACTGTATTGTGGAGTCGTTATGTGATGGTCAGGATGGTTTTACATAAGCACACGACTTTGGACCAATCCTTTTTTGGTTGTAATTAATGATAAAAATGTTTTGTTTTGTCCATTTCAAACAATACATTCATTCATTTAATGTAAAGTGAATTGGAGCCAGAGTCGATGGAGTCAGAACTTTCCTCATGATCACTTCTTATGTGGAACGTGGCGGCTAGCAGGTTAGCTATTTCTATGTATATAAACAGTGTATGGGGCTGAGGTTGAGGAGACGCCACATTCGGAGCCGTATTTTAATCAGGTCCGAGGGGGAGGAGACGTCATGTTCAGATTTGGCTTGTTTGTTTTGGCTGGTGCTGAGGATCACACAGTGTGAGATATAGAGAGCGCTGCCGGCACATTTCAAATCTGTTATTAACTTTTGTAATTCCATCCAAACAAAACTGTAAAAACACACGGTTTACGGTAAATTCTTCACAACATAAAAAGATAAGTGTAATTACTGTCATTTAGATAGTTAAGCTTTTCTACACAATGAAAAGGCAAAAGACATACTGTGTAACTTTTCCTGTGGGGGATCTGCCCTCTGCTTGTCTCCATGGAGATATTTTTGCGTGGGAATGTTCAACAGTCCAGCACTGAACCCTAAACATGAATTTGTCTTGCGCTGATTCAAAGCCGCCTCTCCACAGATCTCACCTGTAATTTGGCGTCACGTAGTTGTATGGAAATATATTTAATGCCATACTGTGGAACATTCCAGGCAGGGCCATCTCCACTGAGGCAAACAGGCAGCGAAAGTGAAACGGCACCTTTAAATTAAACATAATATGTCATGTTTTTATTGATCATATTAATATTTAAATAAAGTTCTCAACCGTCAAAACAAATGTCACATCAGGTCCAATAATGAGACACGGAGAGAGTTACGACGGAGCATTTCTTCTGCTCAAAATGGTGAATTTCAGGACTTTTCAGAGCTTTTAACCATGTACTAGTTGTTTCTTCTCATTCTCCATCTGAAATATGAAGTTGTATTTGGAGTGATTCATGTTTGAGTGTCTTTAATCGATTATTTTCAAAACGCCATGTGGCCGATGAAGCCCCATTTCAGCCCACTGCTCTGTACGCACTTCATTCTCCAGTCTTATTTTCTTAATCTGTGATACTCCTAAGATTTGTCATTTTGGAACAAGAAAAATGGGCTGCTCGCTTGTGTGATGTTCAGCTATCCATAGGGGGCGCCAACATCATGAGGCTAGGGATGGGACAATAAACAATTATGTCGTTTATCATGATAAAAACAGTTGACAATACTCGTTTGTGTCACTTTTTATATAACTGTGATTATCGCCGACAAAGATAAATCACCATTGTGTCACCAGAATGTGCAGAAAAAAAAAAATCTCTCTGATGGTCTCTTCTAGATCACTGTTATTTTCACTTATGACAAAGTTCAAGGCTTAAACATTTATTTTTTTTAAATTATGGAACCTGTTCATAATATCCAGAGCGTATCTTACATGTGGCGCATTGTTGTGACGACATTTACGCCGACATCAGCTCCCATCAGTGGACTTGTTTCTTTTATCAAGTCATTTTAGATGAATATTGTGATTTAAAATGTGCAAATTATAACATAATGTTGCATGAGTGTCATAGATTATAACTATAGAGCGACACAAGCACAACAGGGCGGTTCTAACGTACATTTCCGTATTTAGCTGTCCATACTGTGCAGAGTCTGGCAGAGTGGTTAGCCCAGCGGGAGGGGTCGTGCTGCTGGGGTCCCACAGTGTTAGGTCTGGATGCCCTCCCACTGGGACATCTGGACTGTCTGTGGCTGTCGGACTCCTCCCACTGCATGGCGAGCACGTGTGGAGCGCAGGGAAACAGGGCGTAGAGGCTGTTCATCACTTGTTTAGTTTAAATGTTTGGAAAAGTTTGAGATTTATTTAAAAAAACACTGCAGTGCTAAGCAGTGTTGTGTGTGTGTGTGTGTGTTTAGTCTTTATGCTACACCAGTGAGGGTATTTTGTTGGAGGTACTATTATGGCTACTACTACTACTACTACTACTACTACTACTACTACTACTACTACTACTACTACTACTACTACTACTACTACTACTACTACTACTACTACTACTACTACTACTACTACTACTACTACTACTACTACTACTACTACTACTACTACTACTACAAAGCAAGGCTATTTGTATATAACAATTCATACACAAAGTAATTCAAAGTGCTTTACAGAATAAGAAAGACATTAAAATCACAATACAACAAAACATCACACTACTACTACCAGTACTACTAATACTAATACTCCTACTACAAATACTATTCCTACCACTACTGCTACTACTACTAATACTCCTACTGCAAATACTATTCCTACCACTACTGCTACTACTACTACTATAGCTACTACTATTACTACCACAACCACTACTACTACTGCTGCTGCTGCTGCTACTACTACAACAACTATTACTACCACTATCACTAATACTGCTAATACTTTTCTTTTCATTACAGTTGCTTTTGTATTGGCTTCTTTGTCTGTCTTGTAATTTTAACAGACTCTTTTTGTTTTTTGTTTTTTTTAAAAATTGTGCTCTTTAAATGAACTTTCCTTGCATACTACTACTACTGCCTCTACTACTGCCACTACCATTACTACTACCACTCCTCCTCTTTCTCTACTCCCAGTGTCATAAATGCAGTAGACTCCTCCAGCGCCCACATCTGAATCCTGAGTGTTTCGTGGAGGAGAAGCAGCACGAGGAGCAGAGACAGGTGACGGTGACTGAAAATGACAGGTGCGGCGTGCGTACTGTCAGGGCCGCACCCGTCTAAGTGTCCAGGTGCCGAGCTCTGGTTTCCGCCTGGTTAAACACGGGAATAATTGGTAAAGTTAGCTAGTAATTATAGCAGCTCCGCCACGCTGCGTCTCAGAGCCCTGCGATGTCCCGGTCATGCTAATTAGGCTATTTATACAGAAAGGCATTGACCGCGCTCGCTGGCTTCCCTTCCAATTTCGCCGCATATTTATGGCGATGTAGTGTACCCCTCCTCCTCTTCTTCTTCTTCTTCTTCTCCGTCATGTTGAGGAAAATCTGATTCAAACTTGAGCTCCTAAACTCCCATCTACTGCATTGGGTCTGCCTGTGTTTGTCTTCCCCGTTTGCTCTGCCTTTGCTCGCGGCAGCCAGTATTGTCCCGTATAATCTGTGTTCTCAAAAAGTCAATTTCTGCAGAATCAAAGCAAAGGTTAAGTAGGATACAGTTATGCAAAAGTAGAGACTGTGTAGAGTCGCAAATACCATTCGACCATCTGAAAAAAAGGGTAACCAGGGGTGAGAGTAGCTAAGTTGGTAGCATAGGCTGGATATATAAATGGACATAGCTAACCTGCTAGCTGCCACGTTCTAAATAGGAAGTGATCACATGCACGCTTCCGGCTCCATCAACTCTGGCTCCAATTCACTTTCTATTGAAAAACTGTGGCTCCTCTCTGTAACTGCTGCTGTCAGACTCGTCCTTTTGGTCTTAAATGTTTATATTAACCCGCTCTACATGATCCTGGGGTTTTTATTTCACTATTGTGTCTGTAAATCAAGATACGAAAATTAAGAACAGACAAATCAGGCGCCTTCTTTACCCGAGGTCACTCCCGGTAGCCTTAGCAACAGGTTTGATTGACAGCGTTGCTAATCATCTGCTCCTTGCTAAACTAGCATTTATGCCAAATGTCTTTTTGGTACTACGGACTGAGTACTTGCAACAGTAGGACAAACCCAGTTCTAAACCTGGACTAGACCAAGACTAAACCAGGACTAGGACTGGATTATGCCAGGCCTACTTTGAGACTAGAATGAGTTCAAACCAGGACCGAACCAGGACGAAATCAGGACCAAACCAGGAAGAACCTTTTTGGTTTTGTACTTTTGTGTGAACCACTATGTCCAGCTTAAGTTGTATTTTAAATGTGCTATACAGTATAAATAAAACTGAATTGGTTTAATGCCACGAAAGTTTGGATACATCCTCTCATTCACTGTTTTTTCCCTTTATTTTTACTACTTTACTTTATATACTACTTTACTTTATATACAAAACAGAAGACATCAGATATATGAAGTAAGATATATGGAATTATGTAGTTAAAAAAGGATAAATAATAAGTCTTTACCCTTTGCTTTATTGAAAACGTTTTAGTAGAATTATTAAACTTTTTCTTTACTACATAATTCCACATATCTTCATATACCTGATGTCTTCTGTGTTTATGCATGTAGAAAGTATTAAAAATAAAGAAATGAATGTGAATGAGAGGCTGTGTAGTTGTACTTTTACAGAGGAGTTTGTAAACACTGCGACATCTGAAGATGAATGAACACGCAGCAGTTGCCGTGTACTTTATTACACGATACTACTATAATAAAGCCTTTCCATATCATCCATTTACTTCCTGTGTCAAAACCGTCTCTGTCAGCTCCGTCATTACGGCCCATACAAACTGACATAACACACGCAGTAATAGTGTGTAATTCCCGTCAGTCACCCAGCCAGCCCTGTACTCTGCCTTGTAATTAACAGAGCTCAGGCTGTCACTCTCGGGAAGACTTCCTCCTAACTCCACAAAAGTCACATTTCTGGATGTTCTTTAGGTGCCAAAATCAGTTTCTGTCCTCACCGGGGTACTTCACACCCCCCCGTCCCACCTCATTGTAGCCTCTGCCGCGTCCGCCCCTCCGTCCTTTGTATCTGCACCTATTTTCTTGTCTTTTATTATCCCATATATCTGTTCACTCCTTTCTCCTCCCATCTATTTCATTATACTCGCTTCTGTTACTCTTCCTCCGTGTCTTTCCATCCTCCTTCGGGCTAACCCACAAGCCTCCATCACTGGCAAACAAGGCTCCTTGACATTCAATTTCCTGCTTGCCACGCACTTTTCCATTGTGCGGCTCTCCGCCCTCTCCCTCTCTTTTTGTGTGAGCTGAATAGGGGGTGGATGTGACACTGGCCGTGCAGGAGGGCGGACAGACAGAAACTTTTTAGCATGGTTTGGGTGTTAGCCCTTAAATACAAGGTCACTCGGCAGGGATTTTGTGGTGGGAATTTTCAACTAACTTTGTCCAAAACATTTAGGGCCTGTTAGCGCTCTGTAGGGTTCTGTTTGGCGTGTCAGAAAGTTCTTGAGTAACTTCAGATGTGTGTAGCTGAAATGTTGGCAGAGCGAAAAGTTTGTAAGCATAAAATTAAGTAAAAGTGCCTTTAAAGAGCTGTATTTTTCATATTACACACACTATCACGCAGATAAACTGGACTCAAATGCAACACAAAGAGTACAGTCAAATGTAAGTCTAAGCAAATTCAACAGAGAGTGTCCTTCAAACGGGTAATTCTTCATATTGTGAGGTATCTCCACATAGCAGTGCAGCACTACATCAAACTAGTATCTTGCTTCATTGTTCACTTACCTGTGTGGAACTCATTAAATCCTTCTGACTTTGTGTTTCAGACTCTTGGTCATCTTAGACCAGGGATGTCAAACACATTTTCACAGAGGGCCACATGAGCAAAATGGCTGCCCTCAAACTTGTTAATTAACTGTTTCTGTATTTTTTACTTATTCATGTTTCAAATATTGCATATTCATTTGCATAGATGTAAAAATATGGATGTGTAATGACATATTTCTTAGTAAAATGACATTTTAAGACCATCATACCTTTTAATTTACCATGTTGAGGGCCACATAAAATGATGTGGAGGGCCACATTTGGCCCCGGGCCTTGAGTTTGACACATGTGTCTTAGACGCTTACACCAGAAACGAAAACTCTTACAATATGACAAATCAGGCAATGAACAACTGAGGAATTACTTATTTAATCTTATTTAATATCAACTAAAATCTCTTCCACTTTGGAGAATCAATATGGGAAACAGGCTGCGAAAACAAAACACAGAAATAGGTCCCTCGAACAGGGATTAATGGAGATTCAGAAATGCAGAAAAGCCAAGGACAGAAGTTTAAATACAGAGCTTGGGTGTTTTTCTTGAATGATCAACAATCAGGCAAGGACTGAATGAACAGAGGGAGTATATATAGGCTATCCTGGGCTGATTAGGAAATGTATGGCAGCTGCAGGGAAAAACGGACGCAAAAGACTGGAACAAGCTGGGAAACGGAGCTGGACTGTGGATGAACATGAAAACAGGCAGGACTGTGACACACACGTTCTTCAAATTGTGCAGAATGTTATGGTCAGTCATCTTCATTTATACTCACAGATCGGGTTCTTTCAGTTATAAGTTTTAGTGACAACTGTAGACTGTATAAAGAAGTGGACTAAGTGAGTGTGACGTCACCCACAGCGTTCAGCTCCAGTCAAATGAAGCTCATGACTGCTCTAGCCTCTAGAGCAGTTATAGCGGATAATTTGGAGTCGAGTTCCATATTTGGAATTCCGACCGTGAGTATCATAGCAACCAAAGAGCCAATCCGAAGCAAGGCCATTGAAGGTAACGCCCCTTCCCGTCTGCACCGCTGGTTTAGCAGGGAGCGGTGCTTAGCAACACTGTCAATCAAACGTGTTGCTAACACTAGCGGGAGTGACCTCGGAGAAATAAAGTGCCTGATTTGTAGATCATAAAAACTTCACAAGGTACCATGGCTGATTAGGTGTGTTAGCTTCAAGTTAGCCTCTTTGGTGTGAGACTGGGGTCATGTGACAAATTACTTCCGGGTCACGGGCCAAAAATACATATTTACAATGGTAATGGTAACATCTTTTATTTAGCACTTTTCCACATTCAAAGTACTTTACATCAAGTAAGCACTCACTCATTCATACACCAGTGCACACAGACACCGGGGGCGAGGGGGGGTTGCCCAAAGACACAACAACAGCATTCATCTGTGGGAAGTGGAATCACATCGCCAACCTATAGACCCGGATGATGTTTACATCAAGAGCAGGATTTGAACTGCCAACCTTCAGATCAGTGGCCAAACGCTCTACCAACAGATAAAAGTGCGAAGTGCTATGCTAAGTGCTACACTAAATTACTGTGCTAAAATAACTGCAGGCAACACAAACATGGGAAATGAAAAGCTAAGAAATTACTTTAATAATGACCCTGGACTATACTTGGACATTATTGTATGGAGAGAATTCAAGTACATTATGATTGACACTATTTACATCTATCTAATATAAACTGATAACAGCAGAGGAGGTGTACATCAGTTTTACAGCGACCCAGAGGAAATGACTTGTAATTAGTACTGAAGCGATATCTACAAGAGTGTGTGTGTGCGTGTGTGTGCGTTTGCAGTTGTGTTTTCCTATTTGCACTGGCTCCTGTAGAGAGATAAATGAGCCCGGTTGACATTGTCGGGAGCAGGTGGTGCAACCAGCAGGGACAGCTCCTCCTCTCTCACACATTTTCACTCCAAAGCAGATTTTTTGGGCTTGTAAGGTGGCCTCTGCGGTCGGAGTAAGGCCGTTGCTGAGAAGCCCCATATCGAGCGCCTGATGTATCGATTGCTGTGGCAGAGAGTCTCGCTTTAGTCACTCACGCCGCGTTTGATTGACTGATTTTTTGTGCTTTTCAGGAACATTCTGCAACGATTTATCCGATTTGGTGCGTTAACTGAGTCGCTCCGAGTCCCCCGCCGACAGGAAGTGTTTAATGAACAGCTGAAGAAGCGCTGTGTGAATGCAGTTAGCATCTTAAACAACTTATCTCATTTATTTCTGTCCAGATTATGCATGTTCAACCATAGACGTTCAAATGAGCATATCTGGAATTCCGACCGCGAGTATCACAGCAACCCAAGAGCCAATCCGGAGCGAGGCTGTTGAAGGTAACGCCTCTTCCAGTGCTAAATTAGCACTGCTGATTTAGCAAGGAGCGGGTACTTAGCAACACTGTCAGTCAAACCTGTTGCTAACGTTAGGGGAAAGAAGGCGCCTGACTTGTCTGCTATTAACGTTCATATCTTGATTTACAGACACAATAGTGAAATAAAAACTCCAGGTTCATGTAGAGCGGGTTAATACGAACATTTAACACCAAAATGGCGAGTCTGACAGCAGCAGTTAAAGAGAGAGTAGCCACAGGTTTTCAATAGAAAGTGAATTGGAGCCAGAGTCGATGGAGCCTGAAGCCCACCCATGATCACTTCCTATTTAGAACGCGGCGCTAACAGATTAGCCATGTCCATTTATATATACAGTCTATGGGTTTAACTAGCGCTGTGGACATGTTAGCACTATTGTCATGTTGGCCCTGATGTTGTGTTAGCACTGTTGTCATGTTAGGGCTGTTGTTGGGTTAGCTCTGTTGTCATGTTAATGCTCTGGAAATGTTAGCGATGTGGACATGTTATCGCTGTTGTTGGTCTGCGCTCGCCTTAGTTCAGCGTCCACTCCAAAGCAAAATGAAGGTATCTTTTTTCTGTCATACATACACTCTAAAACTGTCAGCAAGGCACACTGAGGGTGGGATTCAAACCGCCAACCTTCGGCTCAGTGAGAAAACACTCTACCAACTGAACTACAATCACCCTATAACTAAATAACTAAAAGACTGCTGTCTCTACACAAACACACACTCTAAAACAGTCTGTAATAACTGCCTCATATGTGCTCAGTTCTGCAGAAGGATTTGCATTATAAAAATTACCTTGGTATTCATCACCACATAACTTTAATAAACCCAGCCTCTGTGACATAATCATATCACATACCAGTTTGTCATTATCATTCCTGCTTTCTTTTGAGACCTTTCGTCTAATTGCTTTCTGCAGTGACAAAATGAAATTCAGCAACAAATATTTAATCACATTTTTAATTATAATAAATGGTCTGGCTTGCCACAGGGATGATTACATTTGAATACATTTAAAAAACCTCCACTCTTGATACACTCTACCTGTTTAAGTAATAAAAGAAAATGTACCCTGTGCAAGATGCGCAATATGTGAAATAAAGCCAGATCTTCAGGTGCGGCCATACGATAGATCACTGTACATGTGTTTAAGCAGCTTTAGGAGTCAAAACTGTAAGAAAACTCAGTAGAACACCTTTTGTAATAACTACACCTTAATCAACCTTAAGTAAGCCTGAACAAAGACTGAATTCATAATGAACAAAGTAGTTATTATCATCCTGGTCGTGGAACACAGGACCAGCTTTATACTCTTCATTGGGTCCTCGAGGGTTTAAGGGAGTTTGCACAGTCCTTTGTGGTTTTGGAGAAGGCATTCAACGGTGTTCCTCCTGATGTCCTGTGGGGCGCGCTCTGGGAGTATGGAGTCCGGGGTCCTTTGCTAAGGGTTGTCCGGTTCCTGTATGACCAGAGCAGGAGCTGTGTTCTCTGCAGTAAGTCAGACCTGTTCCATTGCACGTTGGTATCCCCCAGGGCTGGATTTTGTCACCGGTTCTGTTCATTGTTTTTATGGCCAGAATTTCTAGGGGCAGTCAGGGATCGAAGGGGGTCCAGTTTGTGGACCACAGTATCTGATATCTCTGCTGTTTACTTTGTTTGCAGATGATGTTCTCTCGATGGCTTGATGGCACCAGGACCTGCAGTACACATTGGCGCAGTTTGAGCCGATTGTGAAGCGGCTGGGATAAGAATAAAGCTCCTCCAAATCAGACGCCATGGTTCTCGACCGGAGAAAGGTAGCGCCCTCTCCAGGTGGGTGGTTAGTCCCTGCCTTAAGTGGAGGAGTTCAAATATCTTGTTGTCTTGTTCACGAGCCTTAGTCTAAGTTACAATTTCAGGTTAAGGTTAGAAAGTAGCTATAGGTTATTACTTAACCAACTCTGAATCATTCTTAAACTATTTGTTCATTATGAATTAAGCCTTTAGTCATGTTTTATTACACTTATCATTATGAAGTGTTGCTAATTTGCTTCAGCGGTTCTGTACCAGCAAGATATTCCACAATCTTCCAGGGAATCCAGGGAAACTGCAGCTTCAGAGAACAGAGCGTGAGCAGTTGCTTTGAGTGCCTGACAGACGAATGGGTTTTTATTATAATTTTGCTACTACATTTCCTGTTAATCTGACACTCACCTTGGCGGTTCCACGGTCCTTTTACAGGCTCAGAAAAACACATATTTGATCCGAGGGCAGTGCTACTTGTTGACGTCAGTGTCAGACAGTAGAAGTTTAAAGGAGCCTCAGTGGAGACCTGTGCAGCCTGTTCATTATTGGCTCTGTGTTGGAATGGTTGTGCGAGGAGCCATTTTAATTATATGCTTTGGGCTCCTCCTGCTCTGTGTGTGCCGCCCGGTCCCGCTGATGTCCCTCTTCCTCCTCGTTATTCGCCGCGTCTAGCCGTTCCCGTGACAACTCCGCTGCCCGTTAATCGCCGTGGAGACCAACCGAGGGCGATCAAAGAGAGGGAAGAGAGAGTGAGGGGGACTCAAATTGGCTCCACACTGACCACGTGATCAGTGCTTACTCCAGCCTCTCTGCAACTTTTATCTTTTGTCTTTACATGGTTTTACCTGTTGGATGGTGATGTAATGATTCACTTAATAAGGCGAGAGACTGCAGGTGAATAGGGAAGAATCTGAAATGTAGAAATATCCACGTGAAAGTTGTGCTGCCGTATTACTCACATAAATGTAAGAAAAAAATGTAATACCAGTTTTTTAGCATGTAATAAAAATTATGTATTTTATGTGTAAAATTGGACAAAATTTATGATTTTTTGGACATTCAAAACAGAAACATAAAAAGAGCCAAGTTTAAATGTATTGCTTCGTTTTTTTGATATATTAAATACTAAAAATATACAGAGGAGATTTTGGATTTTATTTAGTATCTAAGTAAACAAAATCTGAGTGAAAATTCCCCTTAAAATTCAAATTTCACCAAATTTTTTTCGGAGTTAAAACTTGAAAGACTGAAGATGTTTGGCTGCTCATCCAATCCGCTTCTTCAGTTCTGGTCAGATTGCTGCTGGACACTGACTTATATCTGTCTGAAAGGAGGAGCTAATGACATTGAAACTATTGGCATCCTTCCTTGCTCTATTATTGTCTTTTGTTTGCTTTGGGTCTGAGGATGGAGTTATAGATGGGGGATAGATGATGTCTTTCCTACAAAAATAGCTTCATTAACTCCCTTCTCAAACCATTTCTTTTCTCTGCCTAAGATCTGAACCTCACTATCTTCAAAGGAGTGGTTAGTGTCTTTGAGATGGAGATGTACTTCAGACTGTGGACCTGAGGAGCTTTTGCCTCAGTGTTGTTGCATTCTTTTATAGAGTGGCTGTTTAGTTTCTCCAGTTTAACGCTCACTGCTCTCTTCATTACACTGAATGGAGTAGACCACATTACTTTGTTTATGGCTCGGGGTTTTGTTCTTTGTGTCTCTGTCTTAAAAAAACCCAGTCTACTGTACATCTCCATCTCAAAGTGTTAGCTCCTCCCTTTAGACAGATATAAGTCAGTGTCCAGCAGTAATCTATCCAGAACTGAAGAAGCGGCTTGGACGAGAAGCAAAACGTCTTCACTCCTACAACTTTTTGTCCAGTTCACAGATTTTACTTTTGGCTTAACTCTATGGAAGCAGCTTGAGTAAATTAAATATTAAAACATCTTTCAGTCCCAATTGGACAGTTGTGTTGTTCCCAAATGACAGCTTGTTGCTAAGAGACCAAACTTACCAAAAAACTAAAAAAAAGTAAAAATGGTTTTGCCTGTAGCCTCTCTGTAAGCAACATATTTCTTCTGAGTTTGCTCTGAATAAATATTTTACAGTTGAATACAGACAGTGTAGTGCTACAGTTTAGTCAAAGAAGCGTTTTCACAGTGAACTCCAAAAGCAAAATGTACTTTTTTACATTCAAGAAAAGTCTGGTAAAAGCATGAGGTCAAATCCATTTCTCTTTATTCAGATGCATCTGTTCCATCGTTTATGTGTTTTTTTATGTGGTTTTTTAAATGTATTTTTGAACTGTAAACATCATTACATTTGTCCTCCTCATTTCTGTTTGCTCTCGTCTCCTTTTTGTATTACTCTATACTTTCTCCACAGCTCACCTCACTCCTCCATTCATCCCATTGTCCTCTCTCTGTCTTTCTCTCTGTCTGTTTCTTCACTTCCTCCATTTTTGTCTCTCTGTCACTCTCTCTCTCTGTTTCACTTCTCTCTGTGACTCTCTCTCTCTGTTTCGCCCTCTCTCTGTTTCTCTCTACCTCTTCCTTCCTCTTTCCTCTCTCTCCCTTCTCTTCCTCCATTCTTCCTCTCTCTCCCTTCTCTTCTTCCCTCCTTCCCTCTTTCTCTCTCTTTCTCTCTGTCTCTCTCCCTTTATCGCTGTTTCTGTCTCTCTCCTCTTCCTCACTCCTCTCTCTCTCTCTGTATCTCTGTTTCTGCCTCACTCCTGTTCCTCCCTCTTTCTCTCTCGCTCTCTGTATCCTCTTCCTCTCTCTCTCTCTCTCTCTGTATTTCTTTCTCTCTCCTCTTCCTCCTTCCTCTCTCTCTTTCACCTGTGGTGCTGCAGCGTGAGCTCTCACTCCATCCATCCCACGCTCTTCCACAAATTATTTTGGGAGAATTTTGGTAAAATAAAAATGTTTTTTTTTGGCATTTGAATACGTTTGTTTTGTGCGTTTGTGCCATAAGGGGGCGACAGTGGCTCAGTTGGTAGAGTCTTTGCCCACTGATCAGAAGGTTGGTGGTTCAAATCCCACTCTCAGCATAAACATCACTGTTTGAACAGTCTGCCTCCTGCTAGAATGTTCCACAGTATAGATTAAGACAGGCAGATTACAGCATTAGGCTTCATTGCAGTTCAGATCTGTGGAGAGGCGCCTCTATTCACAGAGGGAATTATTGTACTTTTGAGCCATAGAAACACCTGTAATGAGTAAAAGCCTGATGGATGTGTTTAATATTTAATGTCTCCATGGAGATGTTATTGCATTGCCTGGAATGTTCCATGATGTGACAAGTAGATTATGGACGCCCCACCAGAAAATTTGCACAGTGCATCTTTAAAAGTAAAAAAGTTTTAATTCAAACCTGATCCTCAAGTGAGACATTTTCAGACACATTTGAGCACAAAGTGTTGATCTCCTCTAATGAGCTGATGACACCTCCTTCCTCTCTCTCTCTCTCTGTATTTCTGTTTCTGTCTCTCTCTTCTCACCTTCCCTCCCTCTTCCTCTCTCAGTTTGTCTCCTCTTCCTCCCTCCTTCCTCTCTCTCTCTCTCTCTCTCTCTCTCTATCTCTGTTTCCTTCGCTCTCCTCTTCCCCTCTCCCTCCTTTCTCTGTCTCTCTCTCCCTGTATCTGTTTTTTTTCTCTCCTTCCTCTTTCTCTGTATTTTTGTTTCTGTCTCTCTCTTCTCACCTTCCCTCCCTCTTCCTCTCTCTCAGTTTGTCTCCTCTTCCTCTCTCCCTCCTTCCTCTCTCTCAATTTCTCTCCTCTTCCTCCCTCATCTCGCTCTCTGTATCTCTGGTTCTGTCTCTCTCTCCTCTTCCTCCCTCCTTCCTCTCTCTCTCTCTCTGTATCTCTGTTTCCTTCGCTCTCCTCTTCCTCTCTCCCTCCTTTCTCTGTCTCTCTCTCCCTGTATCTGTTTTTTTTCTCTCCTTCCTCTTTCTCTGTATTTCTGTTTCTGTCTCTCTCTTCTCACCTTCCCTCCCTCTTCCTCTCTCTCAGTTTCTCTCCTCTTCCTCCCTAATCTCGCTCTCTGTATCTCTGGTTCTGTCTCTCTCTCCTCTTCCTCTCTCCCTCCTTCCTCTCCCTCTCCCTCCTCCTCCCTCTCTCTCTGTGTACACTGTTGCATAAATCAGTTGTGCTGTGCATCTTTAAAAGTAAAACATTTTACCTCAGACCTGATCCTAAAGTGAGACATTTTCTACACAAAGTGACCGTTTCCCAGTGTTGAGTTTCACATCTAATGAGCTGATTCCACCAGAGCAAAGACACATGAACAAAGCCCTCATGTGGCCACTCCATCATCTCGCTCTTAGATTAATTATCAGCATTATTTCTGACATATATTTAATAATGTGTTGAAACTGTTTTAAATTTTAATGTCTCGTTAATTAAACATCAGATTAGTGCAAATACCATTTAATGTGTGATTGTTTAACCCTCCATTACACCAAGAAGTGGAGTGCACCAGGTGGAATAATTGGAAGTTTAGCCTTAATCGAGGCCACATCACTATGAGGCTGTTTGCAAGCTATGTGCAGAGCTCCATCTCCCCAGACGCCTCCCTCTGAGCTGGGAATTACATTTGCAGCAGCGAGTTCAGACCATAGACTGTATATATAAATGGACACAACTAACCTGTTAGCTGCTGTGTTACAAATAGGACGTGATCATGGGCGCACTTCCGGCACCATCGACTCACGCTCCAATTCACTTTCTATTGAAAAACTGTGTCCCCTATCTCTCTATCTGTTGCTGTCAGACTTGTCATTTTGGTCTTAAATGTTCGTATTAACCCGCTCTACGTGATCCTGGGGTTTTTATTTCACTATTGTGTCTGTAAATCAAGATAGCTGGCCAGTGTGTTCTTAAGCAGGAGACAGAATCAGAAAAAAAAATCCCATTCAACAAAAATATATTCAAATTTACTGTGGTCAAACATGGCAACATATTTATAAGATGCAAGTGTGCTCTTCTCTCTGTGTGTCTCGTTCTCTCTCTCCTCTTTTTCCCTCCTTCCTCTCTCTCACTCTCCTCTTCTTCTGTCCTTCCTGTCTCTCTCTCTCTCTTTTCTTCTTCCCTCCTTCCTCTGGTTTTGTTTATGTGTGAATGTGTTAACTTTGTCAAATACCCAGCTAAGTTCAGAGAGAGACTACAACCAGAGAAGACTGGCCTTACTGAGTGTGACCAGAGTATTCAAAAAAAGACTGCAATAAAAAAACAACAACAATGTAATAATAATTCCATATTAGGTGTTATAAATCTCCACAGAGCTAACTACATTTAAACTTGTTTAAATTATTAAGTTAGCACCTTAGCTCCCCCTTAGCTTCTGCAACCAAAATGTCTGACACCGCCCCTACTTACACTGATTATGTCTTTAAAATTAATTCAAATGTTAGTTTATGAACCTTTAAGTGTTTGCATGTACAGTCATCCCTCGTTTATTGCGTGCTAAAAATAACTCGCAATAGGTGAAATCCGCAAAGTAGTCAGCTTTATTTTTTCATTATTCTATATGTTTTGCAGCTGTAAAACCCCTCACCACACACTTTATACACTTTTCTCACACAGACATTAACATTTTCTCACATTTCTCTTGTACAGTATTATAGAATGAAACCAAAGATCAAGACCTCTTTCCAGGTCTAAACATTTGTCTGAGAAATAAACATATAAACGTTTTCCTACTGTAAACAAAAATGACAGCTTTTAGAAATACTGCAACAAATTTAATTTTAATGATCAACCCACGAGTTTGGACACAGATTATTAATAGTGATGTATTTCTCAGTTGCTCTGACCGCTCCTCTTCGTCCTGGCGTCGCTCTGCTGTCGTGTCTTTTTCCCCTGAAGGCCTCGGTGCAGGTGTCTGTTCCTGAGTGCATTTATGTAAATTTGGCTGAACACATTCTGTACTGTACAGGAGACACAGCACGATTGATTGATTGACAATGATCTACAGTCCCTTAGCCAATCAGGATGCAGAGCACAATGCACATTCATACACTGTAAAAAAAAAAATCTGCAAAACAGCAAGGCCACGAAAGGTGAACCGTGATGTAATGAGAGGTGACTGTACACCAGAATGACCAGTATAAGACAGGATACTCCACATGAAGCTGTTCCCCTTCTGTGCTCATCCTCGTCTGTTACAAACTGTTAACACATTTCACATTTAGACCCCATGTCCTTCACCGTTCTGCTGTCGTAAAAGTCCAGAGTCTCCAGACCGTTGGCTCGTCAGAGAGACTTGTCGCTGCTTGTCTCAGCTCCTCTACAGCTCCATCTTTCCCAGGGTTGCATCAGGTCCTCACTTGATCCACGTGCGGCTCATAGTGACTCCTGTCCTGCCGCGCGCACAAACATCCAGTCCCAGTGCACTGTTATGAATGTAACATAGGACAATGTTGTGGGTTTCACTTTTAAAACTGCTCCTGCTTGTCTCCCGCTTGTCTCCATGGAGATAGATGCATTTAATGTCATACTGTGGAACACCTCCATTGTGACTTAAGTAAAAGTAAAAAGCAACCTTACAGCAAGTTCAGAAAAGTATATTTTGATTAAAGGCGTACTATTTAACTTTTCGCCAGCTACTAGTCTCCATGGTTATGTTGTTGCTTTGGCTTGAATGTTACAAGTATGGCATTAAGCATATGTATCTCCATGGAAACAAGCACCAGGCCAAGTTACAGGTCACACTTTTAGAAAGGCAAGTCCACTCATAGTAAGAAGACTGCATGTTTTAGTAGCAAAATAAATACAACACAGATTCCAAGCAAAGCAATAACATCTCTATGAAGCGGACCCATTGCTAGAAAAGTTACATAGTGAATCTTTACAAGTCCTATATTACGCAGAATGGACTCTTGTGCTTTAAGTTGTGTTATGATGTTATGTCCTCAAAAACATATGTGGAGTTTTGTTTCATTCACATGTTTGAGTAACTCTTTATTTTTAGTCTGTCTACATCTCCAAAGCTCAAAATGCTCTGTTCCACCTTGTGATGTCATGAAGTGGTAGTTTCCAAGTTAACATCTCCTTTTACCTTTAGTTCAGTAGAGATTGGCAATTCCAGGACTGAAACATCCAAATGATCCAAAATAGCGAAGGTGTGTGGAGTTTAAAAACACAATGGAGCACTTCCTGTATTACCACATGATGACATCACAAGGTGGAACAGAGTGTTTTCTTTTCTGTTTGAGCAAAGAACTCAGCCTAAATACGCAGGGTTTGTGTGTTAAACATGTGTGAATGAGACAAAACACAACTCCAGGTCTATTTGTGATGAAGAAACAACATTAGAACATGGACCAAACATGGAAATAGTGTAATATGGGCCGTTTAAAATGGGCCGTAATATATCTCGATGCTTCATACTAAACAATGCGTGCTGTAAATATCAACACTCCAAACGTCTTCTTGGAAATATATTTAGCAGCACCTGGATAACAAGTGTGATATCTTTACCGTTGCATTCACTTTCACCTGTGCTTTTGTTATACGGGCCACATTACCTTCGCTTGAGCTCATCTGATAGTAGCATCTCCGAGACTGAACCTGCGGTGATTTACCCGTCACGTCAGCAGAATATTGATGACTGCTCGGCTCGAACGAGGAAATTATGAAACTCCGAGTGAGGAAATGCATCTTAATTGCCGTGTATAAGTGGGCGTCTTCATCAGAACAGGAGCCTATAGTGACGGTGGGCCGGCATCCCCGCACGGCCCCGAACGCAGAGGGGCGAACACTCCTCTGCAGCCTCTCTATAGAGCAGAGACAAATGAGCTCATAAACAAAGAGTCTAATGGAGGAGAGCTCGGAGAATACACCGCCGCAGCTTTAGACGATACAACTACTGTTTACGAGGCGGCCCACTTCAAAACACTAAAAACAAGTCCGCGCCTCTCTCATGCGACGTCTCTAACGCCCTGTTATGCTGCAATATTTATCCCTTTTATTCTATCGGGCCGGCCCACAGCACAATCTGCAAACAAAATATGGCAGTGGCGAAGAACTTAAAGACGAGAAAGAAAAGGCTGGTTTTAAACTATACTCATTTAGTTCAATGTGTTGTTGAAATTATGCAAATGCTCAGATTTATGTAGCACTTTGCGCACGCTACAAGATTCTGAAAGTGTTTTAGTCTATTGTTCAGTCACTGTTCATTCACGCCAGAGCTAAGCCGTTTATAGCTGCCATTTTGAGTACTTTTCACTCTTTTACAGATAGAAGATTTTGTTTTGAATTGTTCATTTCTGTGGCAGCAGTGGTAAATTTCATCACTGCGAAGCGAACAGATGCTTCACGGATAGACAGGCGAGGTGTGAAGTGTCTTGCCTAAGGACACAACAGTGTACGATGCAGGGAATGGATGTGGACAAAGCGTTGCAATGGCTTTTTACATAATACATAAACTATAACTGTTACTCAAATGGATAAGCTATAAGTATTTTTTTTATTTTATTTTTTTCATTTCAAGCCTCAAGAAAAAGCCAGCAGTTGGTAGAGTGTTTGTCCACTGATCTGGAGGTTGGAGGTTCAAATCTCGCTCTGGACTTAAACACCATTGGTTCTTTCCTTCTTTCGTCTTTATTTGCCAGGGATCATATCCAAATTCATTAATCTAACAAAAGAAAAGGTGATTTGTACCAGATTTAGCTACTGCTGCTTTCCCTGGACAGTGAACACACATTTCATTACGATTACATTATAAGACTTACAGTTCATCTTTGACACCAGCAGTAAAATACAATAAAATGTCCCCATGTCCAATACAGTGTGTTTCCTACTGTTTAAACCAATTTAAAAAATCATTATGTGCAGGTTTTTACAGTGAAACAGAACAATATAAATGAACCAGACTGATGTGGACACATTTGATTATCTCAAATTTCTTTTTTCAAATTTCTAGTAAAATTATTCAAATCTACAGACAGTTTCAGAGTCTGGAGCTGATTCTCTGTCTGATGGTTTGAAAAGAAAAGGCGACTGAGCAAAGGCCGAGGATCAATTTCAGTTCACAGAGACCGAGTGGATCGGGGAGTTTGTTCAGAAGAAAGTACTTTTTTTTTTCAATGTAGGTGGACCTGCATTATTAATAATTTTTAATTCAAATTAAATTGTCGTTGAGCAGTCAGATCCTCCCACTGACCTACAGTTTGTCGGCATGATTCCATCTCCCGCATATGAACAATAGATAAATGCTGTTGTTGTGTCCTTGAGCTAAACACTTAACTCACATCGCCTCCATTGTCTGTGTACACTTGTGTATGAATGTGTGAGTGGTTTGGCTGTCACAGTAAATACTAGATGGATATTTATTTATTTATTTGTTGGTATTTATATTTATATTTATCGTAGAGACTTTTTCTTAGTATTAGTCAGAAACTTTTTGTTACTTTTCATGTTCTACAACTAGATTTGACCTGTAGAAGGTTGAATAAATAACTTCTATGACTCATTACAGATGCAAACTAACTACTAAAGTGTTTCATTTTGCTGTTTATTTCTTGCAGTTTGTGTTTTTTTTAACCATATCATACATGTAGAATAGTTTTTGGGAATAATTCTACTTTAGAGTTTTTGTATCAGTGGCGTTTATCAAAGTTTCAGTATTGTCGTTTATCGTCTATATTTTCTTCAGCAATACATCGCACTTCAAAATGTGTTATCGTGACAGGGCTCGTGAGTGGTTTCTTGATGTAAAGCGCTTTGAGTGCCTTGAAGGTGGAAAAGCGCTGTATAAAAATGCGATGATTTACCATACGCTGCATATTTGTTTAGTCTGGGTGAATTCAGCTCGGGGTGGAACGTCAAAAAACAACCGTTGCCATGGAAATCCACCATGTTTTTTTGGCAGCGGTGCAAAACAGCCATAGAAATTCATTAGCAAAAACAGCGTGAAAAAGAAAAAATATATAAAAGAACTGTGGAACAACCCGAGACGCACTTTATAGAGTCAGAATGCTATTGAAGGATCGCCAACTTCAGCATTTAGCGTCTTAAAATCTCCATTGGTTTAGCATAAAGTTTAGCTGAAAATTGCTTGGCACAATTCCAAGCTCCATACTGCGTGTTTGTTTAGGTTGGGTCGATATTACTGAATCTCCTCTTTCAACAGATGACATTTATTCAACATATTCATCGCTGTAGCATTGTGATTTTACGTCCTGTAGCATATGTTTGGAGGATAGAATACAAATGAAAAAAGTGAATGGTGAATGTAATTACCTGTGTACTCCGCTGTGTATTGCTAGCACATGTGGTCTAGCGGCTGTGTGAGCTGCTTGTTAAATATCCCCACGACTGACCGGAGTGACCCAGAACCCGCCCTCCCTCCCTCTTGTTGTTATTATATTTGTGTGTTTGTGTTGTCGTGACGATCAGAGTGGACACAAATTCACTAAGCTGTTGGTACACCCACAATGACCTGGCTAAAACGCCGCAGGTCAAGCTAGCACGCTAAACCTTCGCTATAATTGGTTTAGTGTTTTGTTCCGAGTGTGGACAGAGAGGTTCGAGTTACCGTCACACATCTATGAGGCACTTCTTTGGCCTGTGGCACTGACAAGAAACACAAGCTTACGATTCATTTCCAGGAATCGCACAAAAGTAGATTTATAAATATTCTGTTTTGGAAGGCATTTTATACAAGTTAATAACAGATAACATTTCTCATAGAGTGGCATTTCCATTAAATTACTAAAATGCCTTTAAGCTTATAGTGTTGGCTACTAATAAAAATAGTAACGTTTCAAAGGTTTGACTGATTCAGCAGGAGCAGCAAGTTCTTCTCGTTTTCTGAGCTGGAATACAGATCAAAAGTTGGAAAATCTGTGTGATCTTTGTAACAATTACGTAAAAGAGACAGCTTGGTCAGTACATTTGGTAGGCTGATTGTCAAAATACTTACATCTAAGCATTAACTCCATCTTTAAACCTCCATTGATGCAACTTTAGGCTAACAGGGAATCCTCTGTGACGAGACAGTCCCAATCAGGTCATGGTCAACAACCAGTGGTCATTTTCAACTCATCTTTGAGACGCACCAAGCTCTAGTTCACCATGTACCTGCTGTCACAGGAAGCCACACATTAAGGCTTATTCACACATACCCTTTACGCATTGAAGCAACAAGCCAGTGTGACAACTGAGCTTTAGGCTTGAGCTGTCCCAGAACCTCTCTTAAAACTGATAAAGAGCTGGTCTGTGGTCCTATCCCCCTCGCAAGAGTCATGTACACCTACAAGACCCTGACCGGACACACACAAGCGACTACCTACGCTCATTAGCCTTTTGTGTAAGGAAGAGGCATTTGAGCTCCATATTTGACCAGCAACAAATTTAGGGAGAAATCCTGAATTCAAATAACACCTGTCCCTTCAGGTCAAAGGTCCTGATGCAGAGCTCACTTCCCTCTTAGCTGAAGCTAATGCCAGCAAAAGGGCTCCAAAGACAACTATTCCAGGTCTGACATTTCCAGGGGCTCAAAAAGAGTCTTCTCCATGTCCCACAAAACCAGCTCCAGATCCCAGGAGGGGAGGGCGGCCTGCCACATCTGCCACAACCACTCCTTGCCCCTTTGATGATCCTGCTGATGGTGACCTGCCAGCCTCCAAACATCCTGGCAAAAAATGTAGAATCTCTGGTGCCAAGCATGTGAGAAGGTCAACCTGATGTTTCCCACACTACTTCACACAGGCATTCCATCTATACTCATAGATGCCTGTGTAGCTGGAGCCCAGGCACCTTGCATGGTCTGTACCACAGCACAAGGCAGGTTCAAAGCTGGCAGCTTGGTCCTCTCAGGGGCCAAGCCCAGAGTCTCAACCCCTGGGGAAATGGATGGGACAGTTTTCCCAGGCCCTGAGATAATAAGTCCGGACATACAGGGAGTTTCCATGGACTTCTGTCCAGCAGAGGCGAGATGTCTGAAAAGCAAATCATGCGTGACCACAGAGTAACCACCAGGACTATTCTCACTTCCTCCACATGAACTCCCTGCAGTAGAGATGGAAGGAGGCTGAATGGAGGGAAGGTATGAAGGCTATATAGCCATTGATGTGCCAGTGCATCTGTTTCAAGGGAAAGAACAGTGGGTGTTCTGATGGGATGCAAACAGATCGACAGTCGGCTGCCCATAGTCACCTCAAATCTCCGAAACCACTTGAGGGTGTAGCTGTCAACCTCCTGGATCCGGTCCTTCACTGGAGAGGAAACCTGCCATTTGTCTTGGTAGATAAGGATTCTAAGACCTCTCAGTCAGAGGGGTGACAGCACTGCCTCCATCCATCTTGTGAAGGTGCAAGGGCCGGATATATTTTGAAAGAGAACCTGAAACTCTTATGGCTTGCTGTCAAAAACAAACTGGAGAAATCGCCAGTGCCCCTCCCATATGGGAACCTTGAAATAGGCATATTTTAAGTGTATTGTGACAATTCTCTTGTCTCTCTGGTGGGTTGATTGTCTCACACTGGGGGCTGTGAATTTTTTGCAGTGCAGGCAGTGCATGTATTTGTTCACTGTTCTTAGGTCAAAAATTTGTCAAAGTTTGACATCCTTTTTTGGGGATGATAAAATACCGGGTGTAGAACTCTGCCTGGTGGAACCTCCTTGATGGCTTTCAACATTGTCTTAGCACCAGGGTCAAACAAAGCTTGAGGATCCACTGGCAGTTTTAACAGACCTCTGATCCTCTGGCTGTAGTGGTGACTGGGAGAGCCATAGCTGCTGTCTGGTCACCTAGAAAGATGCTATCCTCCTCACACCACTACTGCTTGTTGCTTCATAATCTAGACCATAACTGAAGAAACAAGTTGCAGTTCCTTATGTTGAGCTGTGACTTTCATCCATCTCAAGACTCCACACCAAGGGTGTGAGCTGCTCTCTCAATCAGTCCTTTAAACTGAAGCACTGCACTGACTGGCTCCCCTTCATCACCTACAGACACTGCCTCCTCCTGGCCAGGAGGCAGATCACTCTCTGAAGGTCCCAAAACATCAGTCTCACTCTTTTCTTGCTCATCAATCTCAGGGATTTGGAAAGGAATAGAGGAGGCCTAGAGCTAGTACCTAATCCTATATGATAATTTGGCTGACTCTGCTCCTTGGAGCAGGAGTAGCCCATTTCTTTCCTCTAAATACACAATAACTTGCTTTGAGGCACGGTTTCGGCTTTGGATAAAGAAGCATGGCTTTCCCCAAGACACAAAGCACACTTTTCGTGGCCGTCCTCTACAGGCATTTACACCCCACAGCCTTCACAGTTGTGAGCCATTGTGCCAGCGATGGAAGGCTGCTTCCTCTGCACTGAGTTTGGTCAGGAAAGCCCGAAGTCTCTATGGCATGTGAGCCCCACGAGAGCAATACACCACAGACGGCTGAACACACGTGCCAACGGGCAAAGGACAGTGGCTTCCCCTGCACCTGGTTTCACCGCTGTCTCTCAATGTCTCTGACGTGTGACTCCCGAACACAGCTATACATCAAACCAGATTAATGTTTTCTAAAATAATACTCAGAAGACAGATGCACAGAGGAATCTCCCTCTCCCTGTTACTCATGGTAAGTGGAAATAACACTGTTTTCTAAACTTACAAACTTCTGTCTCACACACATCAACCTGCTCATCGTGGAATCAAAATGATGAATGAACGCAAGGCTTGCAGCTGCCTCTATAACGTCATCAGCTGCCTCAAGGGGGTATGTCTTAAATAATTATCCACATCACCTGACCCTCTATTGTCCATATGGAACATGTAACTGGGTGGAGAGAATCTCGATATGAGACGAACACAACATTTTAGATTCAGGAAATTTCAAGTGCTTAGTTGACTTAATTGCTTTGGGATCATTTTTATTTATTTATCTTAATAATAATGGCTGTTGCTGTTGCCCATGTGTCTATCCTTCTCAGTTCCTTCCTTCCAGGTAACCCTGCAGTGTGTGCTCTGAGCTCTCCTTCCCTCTCATTCAGGTTCAATAACACTGGGGCAGATGTCTTCAAAGAGAGGACACTCTTCATCTACAGACAGGACCCCCAACCTGGACAAAATGGCCGCTGACCCGCTGGCTGCAGCTGACGAGGTACAGAGAGGCCTGCACCTGTTACAGTGTATACTCACACACACACACACACACACACACACACACACCCCCCCCCCACACACACACACACACACACACACACACCCACACACTCACTTATACATACACAACCATCCACCTGATGAGAGTGAAAACAGCTCTGCAGATGGGCTCACAGCACACCTGTTTGAAAGACAGGAGCACAAAATATGACCACAGAATTTAAGCCAAATCTTTTTTTGTTCATAAACATGGATTTGTTGAATGTATTTCTTTTACCACAACTTAAATTCCAAAAGTTGTATTTAAATAAAACAAACCCCTGGTGTATGCTAACTGCAGGGCTGCTCTGTAGTTTGAGCGGGTTAATGTCCATTACACCAGCTACAACTGAGGTGCGTAGTTTGACTGTGGTGTCTGGGGAAAAATAGACTTCTTGTGTATTCTTTCTGCAAACCCAGGCCTCACCCGGACCTGCACTCCGCCGAGGTCAGTGAAGCAGGGCACAGTGGATTTGAATGAGTCTCTAGTTGTGCAGGACCCACACCGCACTTACAGTCAGTGTACACTGAGACATATCTTCAAAATAACCGCAACCTTCCAATTGAATTACAAAAATAATACGTAAAACTAAAACGGTGGTAAGGCAATTTTGTGCATTTTAAGTTTGTATTGTTTACTGCTATGGTAAAATGTTAAAGACTGCAAATATAAATATGTCCATGTAAATTAGCTCCAGTCTAACTTCTGAACCCCCCTTGTCCCTGATGTCTTCTGTTTACATAAACACGTTAGCACTTTGTAGTCCAGCCAATAGTTCTTTTGACAGATTGTCTCTGGAGAAATACTTTGATTTGCTTCTGCATTTACTCATTTCTGTTCACACAGGCTGTATGCAAATGCCTCTAAAGCAGCACTTTCCCATCAAACACCATTTTACTTGAGAGTTTCAAAAATGCTACAGTTTGCTCTTTAAGTTGTTATCAAAACCATCAAAAGCATTTTATCTTTCCATTTCAGCCAAGTTATTAATTGTTGAATATTTTAAATACCATACAAACATCTTGGTATCTGAACTGTCCCAGAATTGGCCACACTGTCAAAGACAAAAACAGTATCTGACAGAGATACTGTTAAAAGAAAAGGAAATTGTTATGTTTTTGGGACTTTTTGTACTTTTCAAAGTCACTGTGGCACCTGGTATTCTCAGTGGTCTCCCATCCAAGTACTAACCAGGCCAAACCCTGTTCAGCTTCCGAGATCAGACGAGACTGGGAATTCTCGGTATGGAATGGCCACTAAATATGCAAGAAATAGCACAGCAACTTTGAGCATTCATAGCAGCATTTTACACCAGACAAATTCCTCATTGTTGCTATAAAAGCTTGTGTTTTGTGCTTTCACTCTGAACCTGACACAATTCCCTTCTTTTGTCCTCTCCTCCTTCACCCTTCGTCTCCTCCTCCTCCTCCTCCTCCTCCTCCTCCTCCTCCTCCTTGTCCTGTGCTTGAGTTCTCGTTTTGCTCCTAAAGGTGTTCAGTAATGCAGATTTGGGCCCCTAATCCCGGTCATTAATTGTGGTTATGGGCGTTATGACAGTTTAATTTGCGACAGCGTTGTTGTGCTGGGGAGAAAATTGGCCACGGGGGACTCCTGGCCAGCAAAGCGTTATCGCAGCCCTCCTCCCGTGGACACGATCGACAGCAACAAGAGCAACAAAACAAAAATCAATTTAGAGGACGAATATAGAAAACACGCCCCATGGATGAGACTATAATTCTCAACACTGTGCCCTCTCTCCAGGTCAGGTGTTACAAGCAGCTTACAGCCGTTTAGTCAAGACAATAGGGGTCATTCCTGGACTGAACTTTAGATATTCATAGAGAGAAGTGAGAAACAGGGGGCAGCGCTGCACGGACTACCCACTACCACTTATCTACTTACACTTATATGGGACGAAATGAACGAAATGGGTAAAAGTGAATTTTACTCAATTCAAGTTTATGTATATAGCACATTTAAAAGAACTTCAGATGAACCAAAGTGCTGCACATAAAAGTCAACAAAAAACAAACACACAGATAACACGAGAAATAGGAAAAGAATAATAAAACACCTATATATCCTGTGTAGTATTAAATGCCAGGGAGAAGAGGTAGGTTTTCAGTCTAGCCTTAAACTGCGTTAAGCTGTTTCATAGTCTGGTCAGCTGACCTCTGACCTCAGGGCTCTGAGTGGAGTATAAGGCTGCAATAACTCCCTCAAATAAAGAGGACCCATAGAGTGCACATATTTAAAGAGGACCCACAGAGACACACATTTAAAGAGGAACCATGGAGTGACACAAACCAATAACAATAAATAGCACATTTTACTCTTCATGTTTTGCTAAATGAACTGATGTGAAACTTTAATAGTAATAATCATTCTTGTTATGTAAAATGTGAAAAAGTGTCTGAATTAAAACATCAGCTTATATCACTGTACATACTGTGCATCTGTAATCCTCAAGTCCCATGTGTAATTGTTGTGTTGATCTTTGTCTCATTTACCAGCCTTAAATATAGAGCTGATAATTATTATTAATGACCAATTAACACTCCCAGTCTTCCCTCACTCCAGACACTTCCACCAGCTCCTCCGATGGGACCCCAAGATTTTCCCAGGCCAGCCAAGAGACATAGTCCCTTCAGCGTGTCCCTGGGTCTCCATGGGGCCTCTTCCCTGTGGGACATGTCTGGAACCTCTCCCCAGGGAGGCGTCCATGAGGCATCCTGAACAGATGTACAGTGGCTGTTTCTGGGTGTTTACTGTTAAGTTTATTTATTAATTAATTAATTAATTTATGTATTTATTTATTTATTTATTTATTTATCTTTATATGTATACACAGGGGAACACAATGAGAGCAGTTGGACTCTCTTTTACATGGGCCCCTGTTTAAAATACAATACAAACAGTATATTAGTCCATATAGAACATTAAAAATAGAAGCAGGTGAGTAGAAAAGTCTGTTACCAGATTATTAAATTGTGACTGTGTCACCAACATATCTAGTTTAGCTTTTTCTTGGAGCATATCCCATTTTTGTGAAGCAAAACAGCTAAAAGCCTCTTTCTCGTCTCAGTTTTGGTGCAGCTCATTCTTAGCCTTATGCAGTCATGTATCTGGGATTAAATGTTCCAGTGGTTAATGAGCACGTGAGATATTCTGACAGTTTTTGAAGTCATGTCTTATAGATACATTTCATACAGTTTTCTTCTAACACAGTGATGGACAACACACTTTTCCATAGAGAAAACAGTGATGGGTTTATATCCATCCCCTGTAATAAACCAAAGCTCAGAGTGAAAGAGTGGATATATCTTCTAGAGTCAGACATTGTTAAGCGCTGATGCTGTTCTCTAATAGACACATTATTGTCTAATGTATGTGCCAAGAATGACACATAACTTATAAAACTGCAGAACGCCGCTCATATTGAACATAGATGAATAAAACAATGTACTTTTCCTTTCTACACTGTCTACTAAAGACTGAAGTGTGTCACAGTACGACCTTAAACACAATCTTGCATTTATTCAATTTTAGACATTTTGTTTAAAACTACTTGTAAAAACTTTCAGTGAGCAGCCTCTCCACAGATCTGACGTGTAACTTGGTCTGGAGCCGTCACAGAAGTTTAAACTTGGTGGAGAACTTCGTGGAGAAAGTTTTGCCTGTTCAAAGTTCCCTGGTCATATTGGTGGCAGGATTATGGTTTAGTGGGGGTCAAAGTTCACAGTCAGTTTAATTTTGCTGCACATCTCTACTCAGCCCTCCCTCTTTTGGTCATATTCTATCTCCCTTCTTCTTTACTTCTCCCCCTCTCTACTTCTACTTCTCTCTTTCTCTCCTTCTCTTTATCTATGTCTCCCTCTTTGTTTCTCTCTCTCATTTTCTACTTCTCTCCTTCTCTTTATCTGTCTCCCTCTCCTTCTCCCTCTGAACCTTCATTACTCTCTCTCTCCCTCTCTCTCCACCTTCATTAGTCTCTCTCTCACACCTCTCTCTCTTCCTCTCCCTCTCTCCACCTTCAATACTGTCTCTCTCTCACACACTCACACAAACCTCTCTCCCTTTCCCTCTCTCTACCTTCATTACTCTCTCTCTCACACACCTCTCTCCACCTTCATTACTCTCTCTCTCTCTCTCTCTCTCACACACACACACCTCTCTCTTTCTCTCCCTCTCTCTCCACCTTCATTACTCTGTCTCTCTCACACTCACACCTCTCCTTCCCCCTCTCTCCCTCCACATTCATTACTCTCTCTCTTTCTCTCTCTCACACACACACCTCTCTCTCCCTCACTCTCTCTCCACCTTCATTACTCTCTCTCACACACCTCTCTCTCTCCCCCCCTCCCTCTCTTTCTCTCCCTCTGCCTCTCTCTCTGCACTTTCATTACTCTCTCCCTCTTCATTACTCTCTCTCTCTCACACACACACACACCTCTCTCTCCCTCACTCTCTCTCTCCACCTTCATTACTCTCTCTCACACACCACTCTCTCTCCCTCTCCCTCTCCTTTCCACCTTCATTACTCTCTCTCTCACACACACCTCTCTCTCTCCCTCCACCTTCATTACTCTCTCTTTCTCTCACACACACACCTCTCTCCCTCTCTTTCTCTCCCTCTGTCTCTCTCTGCACTTTCAATACTCCCTCTCTCTCTCCACCTTCATTAATCTCTCTCTTTCTCTCTCTCACACACACCTTTCTCCCTCCTTCTCTTTCTCTCCCTCTGTCTCTCTCTCTCTCTACACCTTCATTACTCTCTCTCTCTCTTTCTCTCTCACACACCTCTCTCCCTCTCTTTCTCTCCCTCTGTCTCTCTGCAATTTCAATACTCTCTCTCTCTCCACCTTCATTATTCTCTCTCTCTTTCTCTCTCTCTCACACACCTTTCTCCCTCCGTCTCTTTCTCTCCCTCGGTCTCTCTCTCTCTACACCTTCATTACTCTCTACACCTCTCTAATTGCTCCTTGACCTGCCCCTGTGCTTGTCCCTTGCTGCCCTCCCCTCTCCCCCTCCCCTCTCCCCCTCTCCTCTCCCCCGGCACTGGCTCCGTTTTGGACCCCCACAGTGAGGGTCAGAGGTGGTCAGAGGTGGTCAGACGTGGTCCGGGGAACAACACAGACCCGACACATAGACACGTGTGGAGAAGCATACACAAACTTTACTCACACACAATAAAACATCACAAATGTCATTAAAGGCGACACAGCGGTGGACGTGATAGAGCGACCCAGCACCCAAGGGTGTCAGGAGGCCAAACGCTGCCACATGGACTGCTGTCTCTGCAAACACAAGTGATGACGGCGGGAGAAATCTGGACACTGCGGCTGTGTTCTGGTCAGAGATAAAGTTTGTTCCATGTGGACAAATATAGCTCTTACACTGCAACCACAGACTTCTGAAAGTAAAAATCATAGAAATATAAAATAACAGAAGTGTTGAATCAAAGAGACGTGGCTTCTCAGTGGTTTTATATTTTTAAGGTTTTTACTAAATTCCACAACAATAGCAACCAAAGAGCCAATCCAGAGCGAGGTTGTTGAAGGTAACGCCCTTTCCCTTAGCAACGCTGTCAATCAAACCTGTTGCTAAATAACATTTTAAGACCAAAATGACGAGGGTGAAAACAGCGGTTAAGGAGAGAAGGGCGAGAGTTTTTCAATAGAAAGTGAATTGGAGTCAGAGTCAGTGGAGCTGGAAGTGTGAGCATGATCACTTCCTGTTTGAAACGCGGCGGCTAGCAGGTTAACTATGTCCATTTATATAAACAGTCTATGATTGAAACATTCAATATGGCTCAAAAATAGAAATAATCAACCCGTCGCCTGCGTTAAAAACATGCAGGTTTACGACTTGTATCCATGGAGATGTTAAGGCCATGAATGTTCCAGTTATTAAACGTATCTGTCCTGCAGGTTTTTTAATCATTTTTTTTTTTTTTAAATCCCCAAAAACGGCCTGAGAAACTTACATTCTTACATGGTCACCTCTACACAGACCTGACCTGTAACTTGGCCTAATAGCGGCACCAGCTTGTCGCCATATTGTGGAACATTCTTGGAAAAGCAATAACATCTCCAGAGAAAAAAGCACCACCACGAAAGAGGTGAGTTTTTAGATAATTCAGTCTTAAATCTTTTTTGGCTGTGTTTGCTAATGTGTGCATTGTGTCTCCATGGTAAATGAGGAACATTTGGCCATACACATACATGTAAAACACCCCCGGCATGAGGTCACTGCAAAGTATCAGTACTGTATCTTGAATGTAAGAAAATAAATGATAAAAAATAAGCACTACTAATTGAAAATATGTGTTTGAATAAGTAAAAATAACGGCAGATGTGTTTCAAACTTTTTTACTAAATATGTTTCACCCGCAAAATATGTTTCACCATCAGCTCTATAGCCTTATTATTTAAAAAGTCATTTAGCCAAACGTAAAACTATGTACTTTCCTTGACTTTTAAAACTTCTTAATCACCAGTCTGAGTAATGCCGCTCAGACACATATTTCAAAGATGGTCGGAATGTGTAGTTTTTTCCCGCTCTGACCTTTGGGGTTAAATATATAAAAATAGTGAAAGTAAATAGGCTCCGTGGCAGCTGGTATGACACATCCTGATGCCTCCGAGCTCCAGGCCACAGATGGACTTCAGACAAACTGCTCGATGTGGGCATTTGTGCTCTTCAGCTCAACTATTCACGCAGTATTTTCATTTTTCATGTTTTGTTCGTGCTGCTGATTATATAAACTTTAATAATTACACTATTCTGTTCTATTTTATTGGAAAGGCTGTGCATGTAGAGTCTTTTCATGTAGAGAAAACACATCCAAAAGTCTGCCATCAGGGATCTTACTCATATCAGGCTCTGGCAACGCATTACCCCCAACCCCACCTCCAACCACACCCCAAATCCCACCTCCAACCCCACTCTGACCCACCTGCACTGGCTTCCCATTAAATACTGGATCCAGTACAAGACTCACCTACCAGTCCCTCCGCACCCTGGTCCCTCAGCACCTCTCCAACCTGCTCCAAACCTACACACTCTCTAGGACACTCCACTCCTCCTAATCCTAAACTCTAACCCCCTAACCCCTCACCCTGCTCCAAACCTACACTCCCCTCTAGGACATACACACCTCCTCCTAACCCCTAACCCCTCACCCTGCCCCAAACATGCACACCTCCCAGGCCCTACACACCCGCCAGGACACTTTGCTCCTTCTAATCCCCAGCCATAAACCCTAACCCATAATCCTAACCTCTAACCCTGACCCTGCTCCAAACCTACACACCCTCCAGGCCCCCCGGTACCTCTCAAACCTGCTACAGACCTGCACCCACTCCAGGACACTCCACTCTTCCTAACCCTAATCCAAAACCTAACCCCTAACCCTGACCCTCTTCCAAACCCGCACACCCTCCAGGACACTGTGCTTCTCCTAATCCAGGGTCAAATATGTCGTCATGTTTAACTAATGACATTTTTATATAGAGGGACTGTTGTTTAACTTTTTACTTCTAACTTCAAATGAACTGTTGGTCGACGATAATCGTTTGTGGGACATTTTATATAATTGTGACAATCACCAACAACGATAATCACCAGAATGTGCAGAAAAAACCTGCTTATCCACAGGGGCGTCAACAGGAGGGGGACAAAGGGGCCCAGAATTGGAGTCTCTTCGAAATAATTTGCAGTTTTTTTGTGTTGCGCTTATAGTGAGTGTGTTGTGTGTATAGTGAGTGTGTTGTAGCTTTAATCTTTACATATTTACATGCTTAAATGTTCATTAATTTGTGCTATCCTTTTACAAATAAATATAATAAGAATAATAAGAAACAACTTTATTTTTATGGCACTGTCTGTTATGTATTTATTTATGTCCAATGAAAGACACACACACACACACACTCTGCAGAGTTTTCTCTCATTAATACTGTGCAGCTCAAAGCCAATCTTGCATAATGAAGTAATGCCATGTATTCCTTTTAATTTACAAAAGTTAATGAAAAAGTAACTGTACCTGAATGAAGTTACTCAAAACTAGTATTCAGAGTACATATTCTCGGTACATGTACTCAGTTACTTCTCAACATTGAAAACAGCATACACACGCGCTTTTAACATCTCGTTCTTGGCCCTAAAATGAACTACTCGACTCCATAGGTGGGATATGAGTTGAATTTCTCAGATTTGTACTGGGATATCAGTGGATTGTGGGCTCAGAGTGGATATATCCTTCTGTAAAGTGAAAAGCCAATGCCTTAATCCTCTGCTCTTTTACCAACACAAGTGATCTGTGAGTGCGGAGAGCAGAGGCACAGCTAAAGCCTTATAAATACTCCGCTCTGTACCCTCTTAACAATATAGTGTGTGTTTATAAAGCTTGATTTCATCGCAGTGATTTGTATTGACTTTTGTTAGACCAGTTTTACCGCTTAAACAATCAGAATGAAAGCTAAAGCTAATGCACACACTACGGGATTTTTAAATGTGAGACAAAAAGCGCAGACCACAGACACAAAGAGAATGGGATAAGATTTAAGATTTAAACCTCCGAGCTCAAGGATTACAGCGGGATATGGCGGCGAAGAGACCGCACACCACAAGCTAAAAGTTGTGAGCGAACCTTCGTCAGCTGTTTCCTGTCTACAGTAAAACGACTCACTCTGAGACTTTAAAGTGTCCAAAGATCAGAGCAGTGCACTTCTACTTTCGACACAAGTCAAAACTGTGTTATTATTATTAATGAAATGTGCAGTTGTTCAGGGAATATGCTTCGCTCCTCCGAGGGGATCTCAAGACGTTCCCAAGCCAGCTGAGACACATAGTCCCTCCAGCGTGCCCTGAGTCTTCCCCAGGGTCTCCAATAAGATCTCCATGGAAACAAGTACTGTATTTTCTTGACTATAAATCACACTTTTTTCATAGTTTGTCCAGGGGTGCGACTGAATAAATATAAATGCCTCAAATTTTGTAAAATCAATTTCCCCAAAAAAATGCGATTTATAGTCCAGTGTGACTTATACGTATATGTTTTTTTTCTTCATCATTATGCATTTTTTGGCTGGTGCAACTTATCCTAGCGAAGTATAGTCCGGAAAATACCGTAGGTGGCGGAAAAGTTACATAGTGCATCTTTTAGTTAGAATTTCATACCTCAGTTTGGACTCTCTGGAAGTCAGCTATTTTCTAAGAAGTAAAGTTTGGGTAAATCCGATATAAAGTCATTTACTCATCAGCTTCTGTCATTTTTGGCATTTGGGATATAGTTCAGTCCTATAATACATTACTCTTCTTCACTGATTTGACAATAAAATACTTAATGCACAGAAGGCTGGAGATAAACGACACAGGAAGTAGAGTCGCTATCGTTAATCTGCAGCAGCTTCAGCCTGATCCTTGCTGTGTGGATGTAAACAGACACACATGAGGATCTACTTTTGCCTTTTTACTTTTTAAAGAATGCTTCAAACTGGGCTATAGCGCCGTCTAGTGGACTGGGGGTCACACATTCTAATGGATAATATGGATGAGATGCTATAGCTTTTCACCAGGTGAGTAATAGCATCATCTTTACATTATTTTCACCATTTCCTCTGTGTCCATCACTCCGTCTGCTCGTGACGCTCTGTTTTATTAACTGCTGCCGTGGTTACGAGTTTACAATATGACCTGTGCGTTATGTTATGCGTTCAGTCTCCTTCCTCTGTACTCTCGCTGCCATCTGTCCCCATCTTAGCATACGTATCTTTCTTATCCTTCAAACTTTCTTTTCTCTCCATATTGTGACGTCTCTGTGTCCTTGATAACTTCAGATTACTCACCAGGCTTTGGCCACATTTTTCTCATGGTGACTCACTAATGTGCCGGCTCTTTAACTGAGTGCCAGATCGGCTGTGAGCGGACGGATGGTGGGTTTGAGAGCCTAATCCTGTCGTGATCAAAGTTGGATTTGTGGCGTAACTCACCTCCCCCCAGCTGTTTGGTGCACACGTTTCACATTATCTGGTCTGAGGTTTGTAGGCTAATAGTTTCAGATTCGGGGTTTAACTAGGCTTGTTCCGATACCGCACATTTTCCAGGTATCGGTGGGAACTGAGACCATTATCACTCTGTATTTTCTAGAATGAGGACCTGTGCATACGAGCAGCCACTGTTAATGTCTGCGGCTAATGCTAATGCTAACGCTCAGAGCAGGGTAAATGCAGACTGTGGAGGATCTGCAGACACTTTGAACACGCTAATAATGACAGAAAAGACAATTTTGTTAGATATTTGATAACTTCATTTAGCCTCTGGTGTAGATGCTGAACTTAGTAAAATAACTACAGAGAGTGCAGCACGACAACAGTGCTAACATGATAGCAGTGCTAACATGACAACAGTGCTAACATGATAACAGTACTAGCACAGCGACAGCGCTAACACAACAATGGAGCTAACACAATAACCGCACTAACACGACAACAGCACTAACACGACAACATCGCTAACACGATAACAGCGCTAACACGACAACATTGCTAACACGATAACAGCGCTAACACGACAACAGAGCTAACACGATAATATCGCTAATGCGGCAAACATTTCTCGGTTCTATCCAGATATAGTTTTGATTTAGAAGTTTAGAGTTAGTTTTTTTTAACGCTCTTGGACAGTCCTCATTTACTACTTTACTAATTAAAGGGGCACCAAGTAATTTTTCTAGTGACATATCCACCACCTGCTTGTTACCGGTATTTCTGCTTATCCAGGGTTGGGTCGTGGGTGCAGCACTCTAAGCAAGAACTCCCAGACTTCTGTTTCCCCACACCCCAGATGCTTCCTCCAGCTCCTCTGAGGGGACCTACAGAGGTTCCCAGCCCAACATGTCCTGAGTCTTTCCTGGCATCTCCAATAACATCTCTGTGGAAACAAGTAGGTGGTGGATTCTCAACAACAGAAAAGGTACATAGTGCTGCTTTTAGTTACAATTTTATAGCTTGGTTTGGACTTTCTGGAAGCCACCTATTTTCTAAGAAGTAAAAAGTTTGACCAAATTAGTTAAAACCATAGCATTCATTTATCCTGGGTTGACGTCCATGTTTGGGTACTCCTGAGATACTCTTGGGATTCTCTTGGGATTGTCTTGGGATACTCTTGGGATACTCTTGCGATATCCTTGGAATACTCTTGGGATTCTCTTCTTGGGATTCTCTTCTTGGGATTCTCTTGGGATACTCGAGATTCTCCTGAGATTCTCTTGGGATACTCCTGGGATTCTCTTGGGATACCCTTGGGATTGTCTTGGTATTTACTTGGAATACTTTTGGGATAATTTTGGGATTCTCCTGGGACTCTCTTGGGATTCTTTTGAGATTCCCTTGGGATACTCTTGGGGCAGCATTTTACCAGTGGTACTCAAAGTCTCATCCCAGCAGGTTTTGGGGAAGCTATGAACGTGATCCGTCCGTCCAACAGTCAGCGAGCGCAGTCACAGATCTGAGTGTTTTCTGGTTTGTCTTCATCAAATCCGCTCACACACAGGAGCTGTATATGAGACGGCGCTCAATAAACGCTCCACTCCTCCACCGTGTTACCTTTATTATTATTTATGTTTACTGACTGAGAGCGATGGAGCTGCGAATTCTCTGATATCAAACTTAATACAAAACTAATATCGTTTTTATGAACTCAAATAAAACAAGTAAATTGAACAGAAGTCTGGGTAAATGTTTGTTGTTGTTTCAGAGAGTCGCCTGCTTTTACCTTTTGAAGAAGAATATTTTTACGTGTGTCTATTAAACACAATTCTAAGGATAAAAGAGACACATTTGTATTGATTTTACAACTAACAAAATGGGCCTTGTATTTGTAAGTCTGTTCCAGCGTGTTTTTTCAAGGTCTTTGAAAAAACCTTTTAGGTCCCGACGCAGCAGTTGAGAATGACACTGGTATAATTCACTTTTATATTTAGCAGCATTTTGACCGGTTCATGACATCAAATAGCATATAATATTTTTTTTATTATTATTGATTTTGGGGATATATTTATATAAAATATACTGATTCAGATGTTCAACATAGTGAAAAATTGACTTTTCAGAGCTTTTAACCATGTTATAGTTTTTTTTTACTTCTTGTTTACCCTCTCAAAGTTGTTTTTGGAGTGATTCATGTTTGAACAATCTTTAATCGCTTATTTTCAAGACGCCATGTTGCCAATCAGCCCCTATTTTTGCCCACTGCTCTGTACTTACTTCGTTCTCCAATTTTATTTTCTTAATCGGTGATACTCTTGGAATTCTCTTGGGATACTCTTGGGATAATCTTTGGATTCTCTTGGGATTCTCTTGATATACTCTTGGGATTCTCTTGGGGTACTCTTGGGATCTCTTTGGATTCTCTTGGGGTACTCTTGGGATCTCTTTGGATTTTCTTGGGGTACTCTTGGGATACTATTTGGACTCTCTTGGAATACTCTTGAAATACTCTTTGGATTCTCTCGGGATACTCTTGGGATTTTTAAATCAGTGCTACGCATAGGATTTGGCAGCATCTTTTAGTAGTTTTGGTGCAAATGAAAAAAATCTAGCTAATGTGATGTGCAGCTATCCATAGGGGGCACTGACAGCTACACGGCTTGCTGTTGTGATGATGTTTTTGGTGAATTCCGCTCCCATTGGGCATCGCAGTTTTCTAACGCGGAAGTTATCGGACTTTTATTAAGTCATTTTAGTTGACACAAGCACAATAGGTCTCCACTTTGAGGACCATTCAAAAAATACAACGATGTCTGGTATGATGTTGATTTCCAGTTTAACAAAGATTTAAAGTCATATCTTAACAGTATATGTAAAATGACATATATACAAGGCTATGCCCAAATGCTAGTACGGCGTATTTGATTATTTTATGTGTAGCAAAGTAATGATTTCTTCACTCCGCTCTTTCTTCTTTAAAATATATATATGTAAATGTGTCACTCTTGAATGGCCTTGTCATTGGAAAACCTCCTCATCAGCACTTTTTTCTTTCTCTCTTCTTCCAGTGCCAGAGATTTCGTGTGTTTTGATAGAAGTTGGTGTCTTTTAAGATGAGCCTGTAGATAAATCAGAGGGTAAACGCGAGCGGGGAGCGTGTGCGTTCTCGGGGTTAGAAGTATATCATCACATTGCTTACATATTGCACTTCACTTCTGATTACTGGAGACATTTAAAGCGGCGGTAGGCACAAATCAGGGAAATAACGGCCCAGAATAGAAACACTACTGCAGCGAAGGCACAAACAAAGATGTCTTTTATATCGCAGACCTCACAACAGCTGAGAGTCTTTTTAAAATACAGACTTTTTTTCTTAAGTGGGCGATCAAGTACCATAATGTGTTCTTTTGAGTTTAGAAAGATACACGCAAACCTGTGCTCCGACTCTGTTTACTTTATTTTATTGTTATTCATTTGATCACAATTCACATTTATGTATTTATTTATTTTTTATGTGGGATATTTTATATAATCGTGATAATCGCCAACAAAGATAAAGTCAATTATCACCAGAATGTGCAGAACAAAACTACTACAATACAGTACTAGAACAGATTTTTAAATACGGGATTAAATTTTATATTAAAATTATAATTACTCATATGTATAACATTTTTAACTGACAGTAACTTTAATCATTATCAATATATAAACGTTAATCACAATAATTTTGGCCGTAATAAATTTCAATATCATTCTATAGTTATTGTTGTTGTAACCCACAGTTTGAATGCTGTCGTTGTGTCCTTGGGCAAGACCCTTAACCCACCTCGTCCCCAGTGTCTGTGCACACCCGTGTATGAATGTGTGTGTGAATGTGTGAGTGGTTCCTTCATATAAAGCGCTTTGAGTCTTGAAGGCGGAAAAGCGCTATATAAAACTGTGACTATCCACGATTTTAGCCTGACTGTTGTGTGATTGCCGGTGTTATCAGCTCCTGTTATCCCGACTGTGAACCCTGCATCTCGTGTTAACTCTGCGTCTCGTGTGAACCCTGTGTCTCGTGTGCACACTGTGAAACCAGGAAAGGGAAGAGACCTTTTTCCTTATATGTTAGAATCTGCTCTTTCATTTTCCCGTTATGCATTTGGGGAGCTGACCATTCCAGGCTCCAAGGAAAGCTTTCCACATAATGCTGCACCTTGAGGCTAATTTTTGATTTGTTAGCTCTCATAAACATTTGCGGGGTAATTGCAATAAAATGGAAGATTCGTGGCCTGTATTAAACTCTAATAAGCTTTCAAGTTATGAAATATTTGCAATGGTTTAATTAACATTAATACAGCTATTAGTTAAAACTGGAAGTCCCTGGTTTTAATGGAGGACCTCATTAATGGTCAGATTTGCTCTTTCTAACCAAAGCCACTATTATCCTAACATGGAGTTTTCCCATAGCTGCAGCAAAGGTTTTTATAGTAGAAGACTTATATTTCACCCATCTCTGTTTGTTTTATAGTTTGACCTTGGTACCAGTAAGACAACTTTTGGATAACATTAAAGATTTACCATAAACTGTGTATATAAATGGACATATCTGACCTGCTCGTCATTTTGGTCTTAAATGTTCATATTAACCCGCTCTACGTGATCATGTTTCTATTTCAATATTGTGTCTGTAAATCTAGATATGGAATACTCTTGGGATTACTTTTGGGATTCTCTTGGGATACTCTTGGGGCAGTATTTTACCAGTGGTGAGCAAAGTCTCATCCCATTAATAACAGACAAATCAGGTGACTTCTTTCACCAATGTTGTTCTTGCTAGCGTTAGCAACAAGATTGGCAGCATCGTCTAGCGCCCACTCCCTGCTAAACTAACTCTTGGGATTACTTTTGAGATTCTCTTGGGATACTCTTGGGGCAGTATTTTACCAGTGGTGAGCAAAGTCTCATCCTAGTAGAACTTGGAGGCGCTATGAATATTAATAACAGACAAATCAGGCGACATCTTTCTCCGAGGTCGCTCCCACTAGCATTAGCAACAGGTTTGATTGGCAGTGTCGTCTAGCGCTCACTCCTTGCTAAACCAGTGGTGTGGGCGGGCAGAGGCGTTACCTTCAACAGCTTCATCCTCAATTGGCCCTTTGGTTCCTATGATACTCACGGTCAGAATTCCAAATATGGAATTTGTCTCCAAATCCGCCGCTATAACTGTTCTAGCCTCGATGAGCTTCATTTGACCGGAGCCGAACTTTGTGGGTGACGTCACACTCACTCAGTCCACTTATTTATACAGTTTATGGGTATGATCCATAGTAAAAGAAAAATTCTATTATGTTAAGTGGACAAAAAGTTTTAGACCAAGCCAACAAACAGAAACCCTAAACCAGGGGTCCCCAAACTTTTTCCTGTGAGGGCCACATAACTTTTCGCTTCTCTGATGGGGGGCCGGGGTCAGTTTGTAACAGAAAAAGTATGACAATTGCAGGAGTGCCTAAACGTAAAAATTTATTGTTTTCCAGAAAGCCACACATAATCAAATAACCCTTTCTGGATTCTTCACAGAACAAAAGTCAGGAAATAAATAATAACACTATTAATAAAATAAATAATAATCAAATTACCCTCCCTGGGTTCTTCACAGAAAAAAAGTCCTTTATATAAACTTTCACAACATAAACTTTCTGTTGTGCCGTGCACAATCTTAACAGGTCCAAGTTCAGCTTAGTTGTCAGAGCAGAATCTTTTACTTAAATGACTCATATGAGCAGTCTCTCAAAGTTCTTGTGTTCCTTCTTTATACTTTTGTAGGTTCCAGTAGGCTTGTAGACATTGCTGTTTGCAGCTCTCTCTCATCAACTTCCCTGTGAAAACCACAAAGCAAGCAGGCTGAGAAACTGAACTAAGTGATACAGCACCTACACAGCACAACCAGTACCACTACCAGTGTGGTTGTGGAGATGGATTTTATCCCAGTAGATCTTATTTTGATTATATTTGTTTATACTCAGAATGACTCATTAAAGTCAGAAAAGTGAGCTTACCTTTGTATGTTCATCAGTGTGAACTGTGGGCCTGCATCTGGCTGGTGAGAAGTTGAATGTCAGGTTCCATTTTAGTGACTGCCAGTCTCAAACACTGATGCAGATGTTCATCTGTCAATCTTGATCTGATTGGGGTTTTCAGCAGTTTCATGCGTGAAAAGGTTACTAAATAAATAGTTACTAATGAAAATAGTTCATAACTAAGCAACATTTTATTGCAAAAGTCCAACTTTATTATCAAATACAAATACACATATATGAAAAAAAATCAAAATGCTCTCTGGTATTGTTCAGGGGGCCGGACCAAATGTGGAGGCGTGCCGTAGTTTGGGGACCACTGCCCTAAACAAATAGGTGTGTTAGCTTCAGTGTAGTTAGCGCCTTCCTTCAGACAGATATAAGGCAGTGTCCAGCAGTAATCTGACCAGAACTGAAGAAGCGGCTTGGATGCAAACACCGCAGTACTGCATTTGACCCCACGACACTGAAGCCTTGAAACTTTCCATATTAATACAGGGCACATACCTGGCGTATTCTTTTCCATATCCCAGGTAACCCAGTGCGACGCCATCATCTCCTCTGACAGGCCGCCCCAGCTCAGCCTTGGGCCAGAAGAGGAGGATGCGGTGACAGGGGTAATGGATGAGTGGAGGGATGGAGAGTGATGGGGTGTCATACAGGTGGAATAGGGCCAGACACCAGAGATGAAGGAGGGATGGAGGATGGATGGAGGATGGATGGTCACAGCGGCGCTCACACTGACAGCACTGAGAGGCCTGTCTTCTCTGTGATCTATTTGTCTTCTTCTCTCTCTTTTGTCTTGTTTTCATCCTTTGTTTCACTGTAATAGTTTGTCGGGACATTTGGGCCCACGAGACGACATCTACAACTACAATACTGAACTTTTTACGACTGATTTTTACTGTAGTTAGTAAAGAACGGTAACTAATCTGTGGTCATAACGCAACATTATGTTTGTTGTACTCTACCAGTCTAAAGTTTGGACGCATCCTCATATTCATTGTTTCGTTTTGTTTTAAATAAAATATAAGTTGTTATTTACCTTTTTTGCTTTACTACATAATTCCATACATCTTACTTCATATATTTGATGTTTTCTGTACATATACAAAATGCAAAAAGTAGTAAAAATAATAATAATTGTGTGTCTAAACTTTTGACTGGTTGTGTAATTCACAAGGATGTATCAAGAAGACATTCGACTTAAGATCACTTACTCCCCGGAAACTAAACATGTGACAATCTGGCTCCATCGACTCTGGCTCCAATTCACTTTCTATTGAAAAACTGTGTCGCCTCTCTGTGTAACTGCTCCTGTCAGACTCGTCATTTTAGTCTTTATTTCGCTATTATGTCTGTAAATCAAGATATGAACATTAATAACAGGCAAATCGGGCGCCCTCTTTCCCCGAGGTCACTCCCATTAGCGTTAGCAACAGGTTTGATTGACAGCGTTGCTAAGAGCCCGCTCCCTGCTAAACCAGCAGTGCAAGTGGGAAAGGGCGTATAACTATTAACTGTCTTATTCAGTTCGTTTCAATTTTATTTAAATAGTACATTTAAATACAAGTTCTGATGCCCAAAGTGCTTCACATAAAAAGTCAACACTAAATAAATATACAGATAACACCATACATAGGTAAAGAACAAAAAAACACAGAAAAACACCAAGATGTCCTGCCTAGCTAGTATTAAATGCCAGGGAGAAGAGGTGAGTTTGGGTTTTTTGTTATTGCCTCATCAGGAAGTGCGCAGTTAGCTTGCTAGTTGTGCTTCACATAAAGTAAACACAGTCAATATAGAACAATAAAACTATAAAACACGAAGAAAACACCAAGATGTCCTGCCTAGCTAGAATCAAATGCCAAGGAGAAAAGGGTTTTTGTTATTGCCGGGTCAGGAAGTGCACAGTTAGCTTGCTAGTTGTTGTTAACATTTGACTGGAGTTGAGCGCCGTGGGTGACGTGACACTCACTCAGTCCACTTCTTTATACAGTCTACGGTTGTCCCGTGTCCAAGGGTCTTACCGTCCCAGAATTGGACCCTCTTCTTATTCATTTATTTCAGAGGGGGGCCCATGAGATGCTTCTTGCCCCGGGCCCCCCAAATTTCTGTCAACGGACCTGCTTGTATTTAAACTATGAGTAATATTGGACCGTCATGTTCTGAAGAAGCAGTTCAACAATCTGGTTTTATTTGTTGTTAGACTGTGCTTACACTTGTTTGCAGATCCCAGTCAGAAAGAGTTGGCAAAAGGATTACGCTCAGAGCCACCAAACAAACTGGGATCCACTATTTGCGTAAGTGCCCGAAAATAACAGCAGACTTCCTCTCTTTCCTCTCACACACACATACACGTACGCACACATACAATTACGCATACATATATTCCAGACGCTAATTGCTTTGTGTGCACCAATCCGTCCTGCAAATGTGGCGGTGTAATATTGTCGTGCCGTGGGTGTTTGCCGGGCTCATAACCGCAGACCAATGTGGCGGAGACAGGCTCGTATATTAAGATAACCCCGAAACGGAATGGAGTTGTATTTCCCAGGCGGTTCAAACGACTTCTGTGCTTGTAAACTGATAGTGGATGAGATTTGGCTTTAATGAACCAAGACTTATTGTGCACAAGGCAACAGAGGAAGGTGGCTGTGTTTTAATATTCTGCTTGTGTGTCTGATTGAGAAAGCGGCCATTTTTTATGCTAACGCGGAGCCGTAGTAACGATTCCATTGATTTATTTTTATGCGCAAAGAAATAAAAAAAATACTAAGATGTAGCGACTAACAGAAATGCTTGATTTTGCTAATTAAAATAGTGGATTTGAAATGAAAAAGTATGAACAAATCGGCGTCTCGAAGGTGTGCTGAGTAACTTTTCTGCTTGTCTCCGTGGCGAAGTTACTGTGTTGAAATGTTCCACGATATTTCTCAAAATATTTCATGCTCGCATCTCGCTAAAATATACCTTGAAACAGAGCTGACCTGGTGGTGTCCCTTGCTTGTCTCCATACTGTGAAACTTTGCAGGCAAAAAACAACACAATCAAAGCAGAGAAATGAAAAGTCACATAGTGCACATTTAAGTTTATTTGATTACATTTGAAAATCATACATTTGTTGCCAATTGGGAAGTAAATGAATACATGTACAAAGAATACTTATTCAGAGCGCCAATACTGAGTAAATGCATTCTAGTACAGTTACTTTTCCAGTTTGTGGCATTCATAAGTTGACCCCATGTCCCTCATTGAACCGGGACAGTCCCAGTTTGGAGCCCTGTGTCCCATGTCTCAGCATATTTATCCAAAACCAATGATACAATATTGGTAACAGAAATCAGCCTCCAACATATCGATTCAGCCAATATGACATTTTGTTGATGATGTAATGGCCAAAATGTCTCATAATATTCTGCCCTTGTATCGGCGATATCGGGAATGGGAAGATACTTAAAGCCAAAGTATCAACATCGGTATCAGAACTGAAAAAGCTGGATCGGTGCATCCTTAATTATATTATAACTAAATGAATTATTTATATTTGATTTATTTTTATTTTATTTTATTTATTTATTTATTTGTATTTATTTATTTTCATTAGATTTTTATGCACAAAGTCATTTTTTAAAATAGTAAAATGTAGACACTAATAGAAATGCTTGATTTTGCTCATTAAAATAGTGAGTTTGAAGTCACATAGTGCACATTTAAGTTTATTTGATTATATTTGAAAAGCTCAAATTGTTTTTTTGTTGCCAATTGGGAAGTAACTGAATACATGTACATGTACCAAGACGACGTATTCAGAGTGCCAATACTGAGTAACTGCATTCTGGTACAGTCACTTTTCCAATTGGCGGTATTCATAAGGTAACCCCACGTCCCTATTGATCCGGGACAGTCCCAGTTTGGAGCCCTGTGTCCTCTGTCCCAGCACATTTATCCAAAACCAATGATTTTTTGCAGTTTTATCCAAGAAATGTCCAAGATGTCTCTATTTTTGACCAATATTATCCCCGACAACAGTAAAGGGGGCAATATATTGTCATTTGTTTAGCTAAAATATAAAAGAGCATGCTTTAAAATGAGCATGAAGCAAAAATGTACCACCAGAAGTCCTTCAGATTCCATACAAGTGAGTCGAGAATGGACAGTTTTGAATTTTGAAAACCTGGTCACTCTTGGCATTCAGAGTACAGTTACTTTTCTAAAATCAAAGTAACAAATGTCGGTATTTGATCACACAGTTTAGGCTTCAAGCTGCACATAAACAGTGAGAAAAACAGACAACGCTCTTGTGGTGAGGCTTGTGTAATTTTTCCTTCTTCAATTAGTGATGGAAATGCAGAACAAACAGCGAAACAAACACAAAGCTGTTTTCAATCTTATGTTGCGTCTTTACACTGTAATTTAAATGCGACACACTGTAAAAGTATTCACTACTCTGATTGGACCATGTATCATGCAGGTATTCAGTATTCTGTAGCTAAATACATTTTCTTGTCTCTACTCTTGTCTCCCTCTTCAACATATGTCAAATCTGTCCTGTCTTAAACTTTAAAAATGCTGAACTTTAATGTTGGACAGATGGATTTGCATGGAGCCAGTCGTGTCTATCTAAATGGTCTATACTTTGCCTGTAGGAAATCAGTGCTTTTCTTCGCTGGCGGTCCCTGGTGTGATGCTTTTGTTGGTGTTGCGGCGTCTGCGAGCGTCCTCCTCGTCTGTTTACTGAAGCGGCTGCTCCCTCCTGGTTGATTTGTAATGAGACCTGTGAAAGCTCGCGGTGATGGAGCTGAACTTATCTCCACAGAAAAACAAGAGCAGACACAGAGACAGGGGACGGAGAGAAAATCTAATCAAATGAAGTTGTGAAGACGTCCAAGGACACAAACATGGCTGCTTTATAATAACGTCACTGTCGAGAGCCTTAATAAAGCGTGAACAAAGACTTTTACTCATAATGAACAAGTCGTTTATTCATGATGATTCTGGCTTAGCCTTTATATTTAGAAATTGATACAATACTGGTAACAGAAGTCAGCTTCCAAGATCTCAGTTCAGCCGATATCACATTTTGTTAATCATTTAATGGCCCGAAATGACTTATAATATTAAACTTGCATTTTTACATTCTTACATTTGTTCTGTAGTTATAAAACACATTTGTATCATGTTTTACCTTTGTGGTTAAACTAAATAAATGATAATTTCAGTTTCTGCCTCAGTGCCCCGGCCATATCAGAACAGAAAAAAGTGGATTGGTGCAGTATTTTATTTTTATTTTATTAATTTTGTATTCATTTTTATGTTATATTTATTATTATTTATTTATTATTATTTTTTGTTTTTATTTATTTTATTTTTTTATCCACCAAGAACAAAAAAAAAGAAAAGAAAATGTACACACCAATAGCAATGTTTGATTTTGCAAATTAAAATTGTGAGTTTGAAATGAAAAAGAATTTTCAAAATCTGATCACTCTTGGTATTCAGAATATAGTTACTTTACTAAAGTCAAAGTAACACATGTCGGTATTTGATCACACATTTTCGTCTTCAAACTCCACATAAACAGCGAGAAAAACAGACACAGCTCTTGTGATGAGACTTTTGTATTTTCTCTCATTAGTGATGGGAACAGTGAAACAAACGTAAAGCTGTTTTTAATCTTATGTTTCGTCTTAAAAAAAAGCTGGATCAACTATATTATAACTAAATGAACTATAACTTATTTAAATACTCTTAACCTTAAACCCTAACTCTGACTTAATGAAGTAGTTACTAAGTCAGCGTGAATGACGTCTTTTCGTGCTTTTATGAGGCTAATTTTACTGTTGTTATTATAAAGTGACTTCTTACTGTTCCAGACTGAGCAGCGGTAGAGAAGTGGCTTAGTAGGTAAAGCATTTGCCCACCAACTGGAATGTTAGTGGTTCAGACACAGCTCAGATCCACATGTCACTGCGTCCTAAGAGAGATGCTTCGCCGGCCTTCGTCTGTGTGTGGACGCAGATTTAAAACACTGTGTGGACTAAAATCTTTACTGCCTCCAGGAAATGAACGTCAATGAAATGTCCTCAAGAAGCATGGAAAACCAACGCGTATGAATGTGGCGTGTGTGGTAGTGGGAGGGGCCAATCACGCAGACAGCAGGCTCACTTCCATCTGTCGACCTCAGGGCAGCTGTGGCTACAAAAGTAACTTCCCTAAAAATAATTCTAGCTCCATCCCAGTCCATAATGAGATTCTCCTTTACGCATTTCCGTGGTTATCGCTCGAGATTTGTTTTGCTGCTGTTGTTAGTTTAGTTTCCCCAATTTAACTCGTATTGCAAGACAGGGCATCTGGTTTATCTTGTATTGACAGTATATTTCGGTGTACACAGGCTCGAACGGCTCGGATACACGCAGTGGGCCCCGGTCTTATCGTGACTCCCCTCTCAGCGGGGTGGCAGTGGCTCGCTTGAAGAATTCCCCCTGAAATAATTAGCTTACTTACAAAAGAGCATGGCAAATATTTTACAACCCACGTCCCGCTGGAGCCGTAATCCTGTCCGATCTGAGCCCGGGATAAAAGATGTGGAGGAAGCCGAGATAAATGGAGAGTAAATACAGAGGAAAGGACTGCTGGGCGGCGTGGGGCTTATGTGAGCAGAGCTGTGTGGTCTCTGCTGCAGTTTGTTATTAGGGCCACGGTTCACAGGTGAGGAAATCTGCACTTTAACAACAAAATATGGAGAGTAATACATACAAGACTTACAGTTCATTTTAAATCAATGTTTTGTAGTTGTCTGACAAATCCAGACTGATCTCTCTTTGTGTGTTTTATACAGAGTGATATGAGTCTGGTCTCCATGTCCTCCATTGCGTCTCAAGCCCGGTCCAACGTGATCGTCCAATAGATTTGTTTATTTCAGTGACACGTGAAACAAAGGAGCTTGTTTATGATTTACAAATAAAATCACATTTCTCTCACTAGATTAACAGTTTAGTTTAGTTCTTCGTTCATTGATTCTATAGAAATCTACCATGTTTTTCAGCCCCCTGAGATATTTTTTCCCTTTATTATTTTTTCCCTATTTTGGCTGATCCACTTGTCAGTCACGCCCATCTGAAATGAGGATATTCACTAGAGTTGATCCCTGGTAAGTTTTGTAGCACTTTGGAGCTAACTTCTGTCATTTTTGTCCTCAGGCATCCAGGTTTGATTCAAAGCAAAAGACGAAGTTAAATCTGTCAACTGGACAAATCGTTGTAGGAGTGAAGACGTTTAGCTGCTCATCCAAGCTGCTTCTTCAGTTCTGGTCAGATTACTGCTGGACACTGCCTTATATCTGTCTGGAAGCAGGAGCTAACTACACTGAAACTGTAAACAGCTATTGTGTCCAGTTTCAGTCTTAACAACCATATTCAACATGTAATGGCCACCTATGGTTTCCTTTGTTTTCTGTTTGCTTTGGGTCTGAGGATAGAGTTGTAGACCGGTGAGCAATTATGTCTCAGCCCCCCATTCATTTAAGGAAGGATCGTCTTTCCCAACAAAAACTGCTTCACTCCTACAACGATTTTTCCAGTTGACAGATTTAATTTCATCTTTTGCTTTTGTCATTTATTAATAGATTATTTTTCCAGACCAAGGTTTAGTTTGTTTCGGACTGCTCACTAGCGCCTTAGAGTGGTCACATGATGTTGCTGTGGCGTGTCTGGTCAGCTGATTTAAACAGGTTTTGGCGCTGTTTTTCTACCGGTGGAGGCAGGACGACAGCGCCATTTGCAGTCCAACTTCTTCAGGACAATATCCCAGGTGTGTGAGAGTGAAAAGTCCCCCTCGTCCCAGTTTATAGTCCTGTGGTTTCCTGTGTTTCCGTATTTCTGTTGCCTCCTTATTCCAGCGACTATGTTTGTTGTCCTCTGTCCCAGTGATGTTTGCTCCATCCTGGTCCATAATGTGTGACTCTCTTGGTCAGAAATGGCTGATTTGACTTTCCTTCTCACATTCTGTCTGGAATGAAAACAAACTAAAAATTGTTCTGAAAAAAAGAATGTCTGAAAATAAATTACCAGACGCCCAGATGCACCTGTTTGTTCAAACTCTTGTAATGTTGATCCTTTGCAATAACAAAAGCAATATGATGAAAAGAGGTTTATATTGACTTTATTTTACCAATCAGAAAGAGATCAGGAATTAGCTCTATGCTTTATGTTGCTAGATGCTAAAGCTTGTGTATACTGCTGCTACTGCACACATCTCATGTCTCTAAAAGTTGTAGGAGTGAAGACTTTTCGCTGTTTCACTGCTCATCCAAGTCACTTCTTCAGTTCTGGTCAGATCGCTGGTACAGAAGAAGAAGAAGAAGAAGAAGAAGAAGAAGAAGAAGAAGAAGAAGAAGAAGAAGAAGAAGAAGAAGAAGAAGAAGAAGAAGAAGAAGAAGAAGAAGAAGAAGAAGAAGAAGAAGAAGAAGAAGAAGAAGAAGAAGAAGAAGAAGAAGAAGAAGAAGAAGAAGAACAAGAACAAGAACAAGAACAAGAACAAGAACAAGAACAAGAACAAGAACAAGAACAAGAAGAAGAAGAAGAAGAAGAACAAGAACAAGAACAAGAACAAGAACAAGAACAAGAACAAGAACAAGAACAAGAACAAGAACAAGAACAAGAACAAGAACAAGAACAAGAACAAGAAGAAGAAGAAGAAGAAGAAGAAGAAGAAGAAGAAGAAGAAGAAGAAGAACAAGAACAAGAACAAGAACAAGAACAAGAACAAGAACAAGAACAAGAACAAGAACAAGAACAAGAACAAGAACAAGAACAAGAACAAGAAGAACAAGAAGAACAAGAAGAACAAGAAGAACAAGAACAAGAACAAGAACAAGAACAAGAACAAGAACAAGAACAAGAACAAGAACAAGAACAAGAACAAGAACAAGAACAAGAACAAGAACAAGAACAACAACAACAACAACAACAACAACAACAACAACAACTTTGGCTTTTACTATGGACCAGACATGGACGACTGGGGGATTACACAGACAGTAGTATAAAGTACATGTTAATATGATACTTTACTACTATGAACTTTTAATTAAGTGCATCTAAATAGTATCCTATTTTTTCAGTACTATTATATTTTATTTCTTTGTACTAGATTATGTAGATATAATACACACATACACCGACTTCAGCTTCTGCTTTGACACACCATTCCTTTCACTCAGCCGTTCGTTTCATAACAGGTGATGAATTTAAACCCATCACTCTATGGAAAAGTAGGTTGACGCTATCTGCTGTCAGTCAGAACAACACTGTATAAAAAGTATATATAAAGCGCGGTGACGACGGACTGCTTTTGTATCTTAACAGGACGCTCGTGAAAAAGAGCGTCTGACACTCTCATTGGGCTCTCCCTGTATAAATAAAGATAAATAAATAAATACATTTGTCAGAACAGCCTCTTCTCGTTGACAAGCCCTGTCATGAGCCAAAGCATCATGGGAATCCTGCTGTGTAACTCTGACCTCACCTTTCGTCTTGAGTCGACGTGCTCTTTGTGTCTGTGGTGAAGTGTGTGTTTTCTGGTGTTGTTTTGTCCACAGCCGTTACAATGAAAAAAAAGCATTTATTATTCTACGGAAACCTGATTCCAAACTTTTTTTCTCGCTTGTTGTTTGGGCGACTTCGAGAACATCTGGGTGTGAGCGTTTCCACAGAGTCCCGCCTCGTGGTCGCTCTTCCAACTGGTCGTTTTCTCCAAACCTTGTTCAAGATCTGGAGGTGCGGTCGCCCACTGCTTGAGCCTCACAGAGAGAGTCGAAAGCACGGAATTAATTTTGTGCGAAAAAGTAAGCTCATCGTTATAATCGACGTGAACAAAACACACGGCAAAAGCGTTCTGAACAGGAGACGCTAAACAGATGCAGTTGTCTGGGTTGGTGTGGTCATTCCTGTGTATTGTTGTCCTAGTGTATGAAAACAAAAGCTGAAGTTTAGTTAGTTATTTCTGAATACTTGGAATACTTTTACATGGAGTTGCATTACATTTGAGTATACAAAATATGACATATACTTACAAACTGTTTTATTATTGTTAGACTGTTTATTCTGTAGTAATTTATGTTTAACTAGAGAAGGAAAAATCACACATGCCTCACCAAAACAACAACTACTACTACTACTATTAGTCCTGGTTTAGTCCTGGTTCTGTCCTGGTTCCGTCCTGGTTCAGTCCTGGTTTAGATGTGGTGTAGTCCTGGTTTAGTCCAGTTTTAGTTCCGGTTTAGTCCCGGTTTAGTCCTGGTTTTTAGTCCCGGTTGAGTCCTGGTCTAGCCCTGGTTTAGTCCTGGTTTAGTCCAGGTTTAGTCCAGGTTTAGTCCAGGTTTAGTCCTGACTAACCTACTGGAGACAAATGCATAGATAAGTCTGTCCAAGTCTGTTTTTGACCCCCACGACATGAAAAAGTAACTGTACCAGAATACATCTGCTCAAAATTAGTATTCTGAATATGTATTTTCGATGCATTTATTCAGTTACACCCAAATGCTGCTTGTCCTTGGTATTTTCACATATTCTTATTAAACCTTTTACTGTCTCTGTGGGTTGTTTTAACATATTGCTGTAACCGGCACAACACTGTACCATTAAACTACTGTACAAAAGTTGTGTAGTATTTATGTGATAATAAAAGTGTGAACATTAAACAGATTTAGTTCAGCTGAGGGCAGTCAGAGAGTTTTTACGTTAAGAACAGAGCGGGGGCATAGGGGTCACGCTCGGCTCCATTTGTTACTTGTGCATAAGTAAATGAGACCCTCTCTTAGCCTCATTAGGCCCAGTGCAGAGGCTCAGGCCTGATTGAAATGCAGCGTCCACACTTTGGGCTCCTGCTCCCTCAAACGCACAGGGCAGAGGTTAGAGGTCAGGATTCGTGACCTCCGCACATGTCTCATTTATTTAGGCTTTTGTTTCAGGGCGCAGAGAAAGGAGTCGACATTTGTGGCGGCGATAAACAGCTGATAGGACACGAGTGAATGTAAAAGGTCGTGTTATTTGAAGGTAGAAAGAGACGACACAGAGACCATTTTCTTCTTTTTTAAAATAAATATTAGACATGGCATAGATGGCATTAGACTGTGGTGTCAGTATTTGCGTTTCAGTAGGACAATTGAGTAAAACACAAAAGCATGGACATATTACCTTCACGTGATCATTAATTTTGTTGGCCCCATTTACCTTCAAACTCTCCAAATATTACAGGTCAAAGTATATTCCTACGTAAAACTATAAAGCTGTGTATGTCTTTAACTCTAACTCTAAAATCTTGAAGCATGTTTATGTTTTTCTCAGTAGGGTCAGGGTCAGGTAAATATGTTTGTGAACATCAGCTCAAAATGTACATATTTCACCCATAACTACAAAAATCGTATTTGATCATAAATTAAGGAATATTAATACTATTTTTGAACAAATGTATTCAGTTCAATTCAAGTTTATTTCTATAGCACATTCAAAACAACTTAGACCATAGGAAAAGAACAATAAAACCCCTGTATATCCTGTCTAGTGTTAAATACCAGGGAGAAGAGGTGGATTTTCATTATCATCTTAAACTGTATTAAAGACTGAGAGGATCTGACAGGCAGAGGGCGCTGTTCCATCGTCTGGGCGCTGCCACAGAACAGGCTGTCACCTCTGGCCAGCTGACCTCTGACCTCAAGGCTCTGGGTGGAGTATAGGGCTGCAGTAACTCCCTCAGATAAAGAGGACCCATAGAGTGACACATTTATACTCCACAATGTCACACTAGCCCTATTAGGAGGAAAAAATCGGGGAAAAGTCCGCTAGCATAATGTGATAATTAATGCTAACATGTCATTTTCTGAAAAAACTTGTTAACACTTTTGTTGTCACGCTGGCTTTTTCTATGCAATTTACCTTGTTATACAACTTATTAAAAGGTTAATAATGCACATCATAATATCACATAAAGGTGGCATACTGTCTGAATTCAGGTTAGCTGCTTTACTGTATATAAACTAGTTTAGCCTTTGCCACAGCAGCACCGGTCCTTTTAGCCCCGCCCCCTACTGTCTTCAGGTTCAAATCAGCCGTTGTGCTTACAAATTGTTTTGAGACAAACTCGGTGCAACAAGTGTCTCAAAACTCATGAAAGTGTAATTTTCAAATTTGTTCACTGCAGGACGACAATAAGAGACAGAGGACCTCACAGTGTCAGTGGGTCAGTCTGGCCAAACACCACAATCTGAGCTTTAATGATAGAACCATACGTATCATAATAAAAGCATATGTAGGCAGAATATACAGTAAAAGTTGACATTACTGTAACAGCTTGTGAAGAATAGTGTCTAAGTGGAGCCTATTGTTGGTAGCGTTGAATTGTTAGTATAAAAGTGCCTTAATGAACAGCTCACCCAGCGCCCTTTCGCCGTGTGAGCCTTTTCTCTGCTGTACTGTGGCTTTGTGCCGTCGTCAGCACTCTGCAGGCGTGCACATACAGACAACCAGCCAGCTACTTTCACCGGCAACAGGATTATAACGGCTTATATACAATACACAGGTACAGACCTCTGAAGCGCGCTGCATCAGTCGCAGTGTGGACCTGCTCAAACGCCCTGTGGAGCCACGTGCAGGAGGAAGACGGCTCTAGTCTCTTTAGTTCCAGATCGTGGTTTATTTCTCTTTTTGTTGATAATGTGATGGAAGAATATTTGATATTTGATCGGTCTAGTCTGTGTTTGCTGATTTAGTCTCTGTTCCGTTCCAGGTTTAATGAGTATGTGCAAATGTCAGTGCACTCAATATAGACAAATATAACACAATATATGTTTACCTCATCTGTAGAGTCCCATGTCTGTTTGGGACATGAGGTAAGACTTTGAATAAAACTATTCCATGCAGGCTGTATTCTTGTGGTGGTTCATATTAACAGTGTTCTAACAGTTGAGTTTGGTTATCTCTTTAGTAGAACTTTGGAAAGAATCTGTCCTATTGGAAAATGCACATTCATTTTCTAAAGCAAACCAAAATTAAAATGGCCAAATAGTCACATTTTTATGTAGAGCTTTACCTTCAAGTCTCAAAACGCTTTTTATAGGAACCACTCACCCATTCACACACACAAACATTCATACACCAGTGCAGGTGGTCTATAAGCAGACTAAACAGCTGCTTAGAGGCCCGAGGCCACCAGAGGGCCCCCAAGAGCCCATACATTTATATTGAAAATAATGATCAGAAACTTTTTTTCTGAAATCTAAATGACACTCCGGTGTTTATACTAGTCTAAATATCCTTCTTAAACGATTAGATGTGTTTGATTTCCAGCAACTATATATGTGCTGTCTACATTTTTTGAGTCTGGCAGTGGAGTGGACAGCTGTGTTCACATCTGCATGAAGGACCCCTCCCTCCAGGTGCACTCTGAGTGCACTGAGGCAGCAGAGGGACATTTGAATGTGTGTTTTACAAACTAAAAGATTAAAAGTTAATGAAGTTCAGTTTATTTAAAGTTCAGGACAATGTATAAAAAGCCCAGAGGAAGATCGTGTTGGGGAAAGAGGAACTTTTCAGAGAGGACTCGAAATATGTCTCCACTTTACACCAGTGGATCTGCAGATAAAACAGTGAAGCTGGATGTGTTTAATGTGCAGACAGGACACACCTCAGAGGGACAGAGGACACACCTCAGAGGGACAGGACAGAGAGGACACGCCTCAGAGGGACAGAGGACAGCAGGTGAGTCCATTTATTACACTGGCTGTTTTTGGTTGTGGCTTGTCCTTTTGTGGTAATTTATTTAGATAAGCATCTGGCTTTAATATTTACCACTTCCTCTGAGCAGACTGTGCTCCGTGCTAACTGCTAACACGCTAACGCGCTAACTGCTAACGTGCCACTGTTAGCATAACAGTGACTGTTTTTTACCACAGCCACACTTTGTCCAACATGTACATCTTTTAAAAGCTCTGAACCCACTCTGTTGAGTCGCTAAATGTGTTTGTCGATTATAAAAAGTTACAATATCATCTGTGAACTATAAAAACCTTTAAAGTCCTAAATATTTGTATATTTCATGTGACAGGCACATGTGATTACAGCTGCGTTTAATGTGCAGAACAGTGAAAGTGCAGCTTTATGTCCAGAGGTCACTGCTCTGTGCAGCCCATTGACGAGTACGAGTACTGGCACCCGATACTGGTATCAGTATCTGTGCATCCCTACTCACTGATATGCACATTTAGACGAAATCTCACAAAGCCTGACAATAAACATAAAATTGTGGTTATTGTCAAAGTGACACCCACGTGAGGGAACTCTACACTTGTACTATTGAAAATTTTAAATGTCAACATTATGGTAATTTGTTGACATACCATAATGTTGACATGTGAGAAAGACTGAACGAAACTTACCCCCTAAAAGAAAATGTCATTCTGCTGAGTCTGATTTTCTTCTAATATCTTACATTAACAGACCAGACACATATTCAGTTCTGTCTATGCTTCATGCAGCTGAATAAATATAAGTGTGTTACAGTAGCGTGCTGTACTGCTATTCAGGCGATTGTTCTCTATTTTATTGTTATTATTACTATAACTTACCTTTAAAGATAAAATGTCTGTTCTTGGTCTCGGATTTTGTAAAATAAATTTCCCCCAAAAATCTGACTGATAGTGCAGTGCGACTTATATTTGTTTTTTATTCATTATTATGCATTTTGTGGCTGGTGTGACTTCTATACCTTACATTCCGGAAAACACGGTATATATAATTTGTTGGGTATAGAACTTCACTACTGATAACTACATTTTTCCATTAAGATTTTAATTAGACTGAACGTGTTTTTTTTCTATTTCTTTTTATGCCGTTTGGAGTCACACCTTTCTGAACCAAAGCACTCGATCCCTGAGGAGATGTTTCGCTCTCCTCGCACCCCAAGATATTTTTTATTGAATTTTGCTCCATCGCTTTCTATTTGTAACACCCCTTTACAATGGCTTCACCACCCCACCCTCGTTTCACCCTTCAAATCCAACAGTCTATACCTCTCCTATGCTCCACCAATCTCCATCTTCATCCCAGCCCCTCTGATGTGCCGGCGTCTGCTCTTCTCACTATTGGGTTCGCACAGGTGTAATTGGGTTGTACGCTGCTCGAGAGCTGCAGGACTAGCGGCTTTAATCTTCCATTTCGCTCTAAATGTAAAATGACGTTTCATGTAGCCCTCTGGCCAGGTTTGACCCTGCACATACCACACATGATCTCGTAAAGCACATTACGATAGCTCTATGTGTTAACTGTTATAGACCCAATGAGTGATGTCAGCGATTTGGTGACAAGCGATAAGCCCAGAAATGACTCTGAATTGCCGCAATTCTTCAAGATTAGTCCAACATAAAATCTATTTAAAATGCAGAATAGGCAAATGTGGAAATAGTCTGGGTTAATGGTGCGTTCCGGACAACTGGACTTTTCCCACCTCTGCACTGGAACGTCACACAAACGGGTAATTCCCACTTGTAAACTTTCAAGGTAAACATACGAGTTAAACTGTGATGTATTGCAATAATGGCCTTAATCACCTCCAAGACAAGGCAAGACAACTGGTACACAAAGTAATTCAAAGTGCTTTATAGAATAAGAAAGACATTAAAATCACAACAAATCAAAATATAAATAATCATCACAAATTTTACATTAAAAGAGAAGAGACAGAATAAAACCCTTTCAGTCACATGCACAGATAAACAGAACCATTTGAGCCTGGATTTAAACATTGTCAAAGTAGAGGCCTGTCCCACATCTTCAGGAAGACTGTTCCAGGTTTTAACTGCACAAAACTGAAACACTGATTCACCAGGTTTAGTCCTAGTCTAGTCCCGGTTTCGTCCTGGTTTCGTCCTGGTTTCGTCCTGGTTTCGTCCTGGTTTAGTCCTGGTTTAGTCCTGGTTTAGCCCTGGTTTAGTCCTGGTTTAGTCCTAGTTTAATCCTAGTCTAGTCCTGGTTTAGACCTGGTTTCATCCTGGTTTAATCCTAGTCTAGTCCTGGTTTAGACCTGGTTTCATCCTAGTCTAGTCCTGGTTTAGACCTGGTTTAGCCCTGGTTTAGCCCTGGTTTAGTCCTGGTTTAGTCCTGGTTTAATCCTAGTCTAGTCCTGGTTTAGACCTGGTTTCATCCTAGTCTAGTCCTGGTTTAGTCCTGGTTTAATCCTAGTCTAGTCCTGGTTTAGACCTGGTTTCATCCTAGTCTAGTCCTGGTTTAGTCCTGGTTTAGTCCTGGTTTGGTCCTGGTTTAGTCCTGGTTTAGTCCTAGTTTAATCCTAGTCTAGTCCTGGTTTAGACCTGGTTTCATCCTAGTCTAGTCCTGGTTTAGTCCTGGTTTAATCCTAGTCTAGTCCTGGTTTAGACCTGGTTTCATCCTAGTCTAGTCCTGGTTTAATCCTAGACTAGTCCTGGTTTAGACCTGGTTTCATCCTAGTCTAGTCCTGGTTTAGACCTGGTTTCATCCTAGTCTAGTCCTGGTTTAGTCCTGGTTTGGTCCTGGTTTAGTCCTGGTTTAGTCCTAGTTTAATCCTAGTCTAGTCCTGGTTTAGACCTGGTTTCATCCTAGTCTAGTCCTGGTTTAGTCCTGGTTTAATCCTAGTCTAGTCCTGGTTTAGACCTGGTTTCATCCTAGTCTAGTCCTGGTTTAGTCCTGGTTTAGTCCTGGTTTGGTCCTGGTTTAGTCCTGGTTTAGTCCTAGTTTAATCCTAGTCTAGTCCTGGTTTAGACCTGGTTTCATCCTAGTCTAGTCCTGGTTTAGTCCTGGTTTAATCCTAGTCTAGTCCTGGTTTAGACCTGGTTTCATCCTAGTCTAGTCCTGGTTTAATCCTAGACTAGTCCTGGTTTAGACCTGGTTTCATCCTAGTCTAGTCCTGGTTTAGACCTGGTTTCATCCTAGTCTAGTCCTGGTTTAGTCCTGGTTTAGTCCTGGTTTGGTCCTGGTTTAGTCCTGGTTTAGTCCTAGTTTAATCCTAGTCTAGTCCTGGTTTAGACCTGGTTTCATCCTAGTCTAGTCCTGGTTTAGTCCTGGTTTAATCCTAGTCTAGTCCTGGTTTAGACCTGGTTTCATCCTAGTCTAGTCCTGGTTTAATCCTAGACTAGTCCTGGTTTAGACCTGGTTTCATCCTAGTCTAGTCCTGGTTTAGACCTGGTTTCATCCTAGTCTAGTCCTGGTTTAGTCCTGGTTTGGTCCTGGTTTAGTCCTGGTTTAGTCCTAGTTTAATCCTAGTCTAGTCCTGGTTTAGACCTGGTTTCATCCTAGTCTAGTCCTGGTTTAGTCCTGGTTTAATCCTAGTCTAGTCCTGGTTTAGACCTGGTTTCATCCTAGTCTAGTCCTGGTTTAATCCTAGACTAGTCCTGGTTTAGACCTGGTTTCATCCTAGTCTAGTCCTGGTTTAGACCTGGTTTCATCCTAGTCTAGTCCTGGTTTAGTCCTGGTTTAGTCCTGGTTTGGTCCTGGTTTAGTCCTGGTTTAGTCCTAGTTTAATCCTAGTCTAGTCCTGGTTTAGACCTGGTTTCATCCTAGTCTATTGGTTTTTGCAATGTTTTTAGATGGTAAAAAGGTGCAGATGTTATTGATTTGATGTAGCTGTTAAAGTTCAAATATGAATGCACCAATTATAACATAACCAATACTGATGTTGTCGCAAATCCTAAAAAAAAAATTGCTGAATTGGATATGGGATTCCAAATTTTGGTTGAGCTGATTTCCTGGTTGAACATGAATTGATGTAAGACTATTTACTGGTCATAGTGGCTCAGAAAGTGTGAATATTTAATTTTTTATTTATACAAAGCTGTTCTGTCATTACTTGAAGGATAAGTAACAGACACATACACATTTGGTGTAAAAATAAAAATGCTTTTTTCAGTCTCTGTGTATCAGCATATTCTTAAAACTATAATATCAGAATCTGTATCAGAACTGGTTTCAGTAATCATCTGAAAAAAGCTCCTTTGCCTTTGCACCTCAGACAATATGAGGTTTAACATTTTCCAGGATTGTTGTGTCAGAGTTAGAAACACTATGCAGTTTTTTTCATCAGTCATGGCCAGACTTGTTCAAAGCTTTTTTGCCATCAAATTGTGTTTGTTACTGTTGTGTGCCTACATTAACAGGTCGATCCTATCAGTTATCAGCTAGTTTCATTTTTTCCCTCTTCTGAGTTGGTGAGTTTGGTTAAATGAAGGAGACAAATTTTACTTGTTTGGTACAATGAAGTATCTTAACTCTATTATACAAAATTGTCTCATTTTTTACTCATCTTTTAGTTGTTTTTTTCTCATTTATACTCTCAAAGTTGGAGCGATTCATGCATGTTTGACCAGTCGCTAATTGCATATTTTCAATCCGCCATTTTGCCGGTCAATTCCTGTTTTCACCGCCTCCAGTACATGCCCACTGTGATGCACACATTTTGTTCTTCAAGTTTATTATGCATAGGATTCAGCAGCGTCACATAGTCATTTTGGTACAAATGAAAAAAAATCTGCTGCTCTCCAGTGTGATGTGCTATCCATAGGGGGCGCTGACAGCATGTAGCATTTTGCTGTGATGACTTTTATGGCGATGTCAGTGGACTTGTTTCTTTTATTAAGGCATTTTTGATGAATATTGTGATTTAAAATGTGCAAATTATAACATAATGATCCATGAGTGTCATAGATTATTACCATAGAGCAGACACGGAGCTGATTTAATGTTTCCTTATGTAGCTTTCAGAAGTTGCACTGAATAACTCCTGCTCTTTCTCCACAAACTCATTTTTTTCATTTAAATGTCTCATAATCGTATTTAGTGCACACAGTTTGCAGTTCACTGACTCGTCGCCCAATCCTTCAAACATAAATCTCTATATCCTTTGCTCTTGGTGAAATATGACATCAATTTTTTTCCGAATACACTGGTTTGTACTTTATCTGTTACCTCCTGTAGCAGGGCGTTCAAAGACGAGCATATCTGCTGATTCTGCCCTCAAGTATACGGCACATTAGAGCTCTCCAGGTGGCATGTTGACTGGATAATGAGCGCTGGGCTAATTGATTGGAGGTTGTAATTAGTGGTTAGCTGTCACTGATTAATCACAGGCCTCTATCATCTCAGGGTCTCCATGTCTGCTTCAGCGGGCACCCATAGCGCCTCGGTGCTTAGCTCTGACCTTCTGCACTCAGCACCAACGATCACACATGCTACGCTGTCATTAGCATTCGTCGCAAACTTCTACATTAAACAAGTTTAATGTGGTGACGAGTGGTGGATGAGACCAAATCAAGACGGTGGAGGGTGGTGTCATCTCAGTTCAACACGTTGGAACACCTGGGGAGTTATAGACGTCTGGTGTGGACTGAATAACATGCGGTTGTATTTCCAGATGTATAAAAAGTTCCAAATTTTATTGTTTGCAGTAGAACAATGGCAGCTCTGATCATTGAAATCCGGAGATTCTTTGGTTTTTGTTAGACGATTTTCTCCTGTTACTGTGGTGCTGTTACTTTGATACTATTGGTAAGACTTTTGATAAGGGCGGGGCAGTATGATGGTATTCCCTGCTGCCCGCCTCCTCACCTGCACCTCCTCTTTACCCATACCTCCTCCTCACCCGTACCTCCTCCTCACTCGTACCTCCTCCTCACCCGTACCTCCTCCTCACCCGTACCTCCTCCTCACGTGTCACCCCTGTCGTTAGAGATCTCCACTGGCTCCTGTGGACAATATACAAATGTAATACATTGTGTACTTTCTTACAAAGGTGCAAAATGTTCTGTTTCCCATCATGCAGCAGTGGCCACATATCACACTAAGGGAAGACTAACAGCTATGTTCTGGTCATTTTGGTTAAGGCCACATTTCTTATCTGTAGCTCCTCTCATCTCAGAACTGCGTGACCCCCCCCCAAACTGGGAGGGTTATAAAACACTCACCTTGTTTGACTTTGCTTTAAATTTCCTAATGTGCAACCCTCACTCTGGGAGGGTTTTAAAACCCTGGTGCAATCTCACCTTGTTTAGACTCTGCACTAGACTCTGTTTTAAAAAACGCTTAGGACACTACTCACTTGGCTTTGCTTTAAACTCCGGTTTGACTTTTGCTGGACGCTGCCTTTAACCCGACTGTACTGCTGTAAGTGGCAATAAAGATCTACAGAACGATCCCCATGCCTCTGCGTCTGTTCTTCATGCAACAGAAGAGAAAACAACTCTCCACATCCTCCAACGTGTCCAAATCAACATCCTCACCATTGTGTCTAAGTCCCTCCATCACCTGGCCTTCATACACCACTCTGAGCTCCTCCATCACCTTCCAGTGCTCTCTGATACGCTGATGCCAACCTCCTGTGTCCCCCCACCAGGACTAAACACAAGACCTGCTGCCCCCACCCTCGGGACCTCCTTGTCCAAACACATCAGAGACTCATCCACACTCAATATCTTGAAAACAGCCCTGAAAATTCACCTGTTCAAAACTGACTTCAAATAACTCCATCTCCGTTTTTATCTGGTTCTTTCATTTGTGTTTTGTCTTGATCTGTGTAAAGTCTTTGAGTGTTATGAAAAACACTATACAAGTGTTACGTTTTATTATTATATTGATTTTTGATGCATTGACAAAATCTAAATCATTAAAATAGCTTTAAAATTTGATTTCATTAACATAAAAAGTTCCATAAAAAATGCACAATTTCTTCCTCCAAAATCAGATGTTTGCTCCAAAACTGTCTGTAGATGTTCCGATTAAAAAAACCCAAACATGCAATTGACAACTTTTAATTTTTGGATACTGATTAGATAAAAAAAAGAAAATTAATTAACTGCACAGCCCTATTTTTTACCAATCAAAAGCTATATTTTTTTGTTTTAAGTTGATTGCGACAACATTACTACCACATCTAGAGCTGTAGCAGTGACTTTTTACTGTTCAAAATCCATTACACAAAAGTAATATAGCAGATATGATCATTTTTGTGAGGGTACGCAAATGAAATAAAAATAACTATCTATTCTAAATGACATATGGAGCTCTCATTTATTTTTATTTGATGACTGTGTCTGTTCAAACCTGCTCTCCTCTCCCTGAGTCTCATTAAATCTGACTAAATAAACGCGGCGGCGCTCGGGCCTTGGGCTGTCCTGTTGTCACTGTTGATTAGAGCTACTTTGTCCAATTAGCTTCAGCTTCACAATGAAATGATTGAATAAGTTTGGCTGTTGTATCTGATCAAACTTTTGTAAGTGACTCATTTGTATGCTGCAGTCTGTGAAATCACTCTGTTAATAGGATCGTTCACTCACTAATCAGCACGTTTTTTTTTTGTTTTTTTTTCTTTTTCACTCCTGAGGTAGAGTAAGACTTCTGCTTCCTCTCACTTATGACAGATCGCCACGACAGTATACTGCTCACAAGGAGGAAATGACAGAGACAAGACAAGTCCAGGAGTCTTATAAGGTTTGAGGTGGCAGTGGCTCAGTTTGTTCAGCGTTTGCCCACTCATCTGAAGGTTTGCGGTTCAACTGCTGCTCTTGACATGAACATCACTGTGGAAAAAGCCATTAATCATTGCGTTCTTGAGTCTTGCCTATGGGTAAATAGGGTCTTGTGAGTGAGTGATTGAGGGTTGTAAAGCCTTTCTTTCAGATTGGCAGTCATATGTTCATCTTTCATCCAGGAACAAGTCAAGTTGAGTGTTATAACCAGAGGGTTTTGGGTTCAGTCCATGCTCAAAACAGTACGTCATTGTGTCCCTGGGTTAGACTCTTTACTCATCTCACTTGTGAATGGTTGGTGTTGTTGTGGTCGGTAGTTCAGAGACCTTTTACGCAAAGGTCATGTGCTCATCATTTCTACCCAGTGCTGTGTCAAGGACAAGTCCAGTTGAGTGTTCTAACCAGAGGGTTTGAGGTTCGATTCCTGCTTGAAACAGCACGTCGTTGTGCCCTTGGGTGAGACGCTTTACTCATCTTTCTTGTGAATGACTGGTGTTGTTGTGGTTGGTAGTTCAGAGGCTTTTTCCACAAAGGTCATGTGCTCATCATTCATCCCCAGCGCTGTGCCAGGAACAAGTCAGGTTGAGTCTTATAACCAGAAGGTTTTGGGTTCGATCCATGCTTGAAATGGAACCTCATTGTGTCCCTAGGTGAGACTCTTTACTCATCTCGCTTGTGAATGGGTGGTGTTGTTGTGGTTGATGGTTCAGAGGCTTTTTGCGCAAAGGTCATGTGCTCATGATTCAGTCCCAGTGTGAAGAGTCAATTAATCCTGACAAGTTTGTCCAAATGAAACCATTATTTTCAGCGTGGTTTAATTAAATACCTGTGTACAGATGCCAGACTGTGTTTTATTTTGCCATATTAAAGCAACACCTTGTAACATTCTGGAGGTGACATGTAACTGGCTCGATTCCATGAAAACAGAGAGATAAAACCGTACATTGGAACAGATATATTTCATGTGTACAATTATAGCCAAAGTGTCAGTTTGGTGGAGATGCAAGTCCACTCAATGTAAGGACGCATGTTTTTCCATTTCAGCACAACAGAAACATCCAATATGCTTCAAGTTTTTGGCTAAAAAGTTCCTTGATGAGGCTTTATGTTTGGCATGATGCAAAAGCCAACTGACTAAACCCGATTTAGATTAGGATTAAACCAAAGATTAGGCAAAAAAAAAAAATGATAATGAAATAGTTGTAAATGTTTTGTGTGTTTTTGCAGGTCATGTGGTGTATACAAACAAAGTATAAAATCGGGGAAATGCCACAGTCCTGCCCCACTTTTCTCCTGGATGCTGATTGGTAGTCCGGTGGCATGCAGGCGTCAGGTTGCCAGCGTCATGGAAACAGGCAGAATCCCACAGCAGAGTGACCTTCTGAGCTTAAAGAGTAAGTGTGTTTTAGCCAGTGTGCTTTTGTACTGGTATCTCTCAAAGAACAGGGTCTGGGGGGTCTGGATGTCTCAGAGATATGTTTTAATCACTAAAGATGGAGCTGAACGTAAGAATCTACAGAAATATCATGTGTTTACAAATTTAGTAAGAGCTTTGTTAAGCAGTTGGTGGATTCGCTAGAGGAATGTTGTTTTCATAATTAAGGTTCGCCGTGTGTTTAGTCTGATTTATAGTGGTCCCTCATTTATCGGCAGTGTTACTTCCTAAAAATAACCCGCAATAGGCGAAATCCGAGAAGTAGTCAGCATTATTTTTTTACAGTTATTATTTATTTTAAGACTGTTTCTTAGACTTCTGGTATACGTGACGGACACAGAAACGCAAGATACAAACTCAGGAAATTGCAAAAATAATTAAAAAATGTTATTACTTATCTCTCATGAAGTTGTTAAACTGCAGCATCTCATCCATATTATCCATTAGAATGTGCGATGCCCAGTCCACAAAACAGCGCTATTAACTTGTGTTTAACATTGTTTAAAAAGTAAAAAGGATACTCACGTGTGTCTGTTTACATCCACACAGTGAGGATCAGGCTGAAGCTGCTGCAGATTAGCAATAGTCACTCTACTTCCTGTGTCGTTCATTTCCAACCTTCTGTGCATTAAAAGTATTTATCTGAAAGACTTCACCACATTTCACTGACAATAATGACACAGTTTGGACTTGTATCTAAAGTAGTGCAATGCTCTGATCTTTGTTACACTCTAGACTGTCAGTGTGAGTCGTTTTACTGTAGACAGAAAACAGCTGACGGAAGTGCACTCACAACTGTCAGCTTGTGGTGTGCGGTTTCTCTGCTGCCATATCCCGCTGCATTTATTTCCCTCGGAGATTTAAAATCATATCTGATTCTCTTTGTACCTGTGGTCTGTGCTTTTTGTTGCTCATTTAAAAAAACATTTAAATCCTGTCATGTGTTGGGGGCTTTATCAAGTAAATAAATTGCCTTTAACTCATGAAAATCAGAGATGCCAAAGATTCATTTCTCCACTGATACAGACTATTATAGCACTAAGCACCTCATAAACAGCTAAAGTCTCTCAAGACACAAAGAATAAAACACAACATAAAACAGCACCAGCCAGCCCCCATGCAATCTGTGAAGTTATACCTGAATCAGTATTCTGCTGGACCAGAATACCCAGACCAGCTCTCCTCAAAAGAATACCCTGCTGCTGACTCAATACAGTTCCTTCAAAAAGAAAAAAAAAACATATTTATTTTACAGTGGTACGGAGCATTTCTTGCAAAGTATATTGATATTGATACTATCTGTGTGCCTGGACAATCCACCTGTCAGTCATAAACATCTGAACTCTGGAGATCGGTGACCGGACTCACGTCTTTGTAAAGTATTGAAGAAGTGTGTGTTATGGATCACAGGGGTTTGGTTCTTGTCGTCACGTCTGGGGAGATCAAAGGTACAAACTCGGGGTAAAAGTTGGACAGTTTATTACAAACAGGGAAATGTGATGTTGGTTGACAAAGCAGGTAGTAGGGAGGGGGGCGTAGGCTGATGTCTTCGAATTGGTCCTAGTAAGCTGGGTCGGAGGCTGAGGTGTTCGTACCGGTCGTGGAGAGCTGGGTCGGAGGCAAAAAATGAGAAAAAACAACTGAGTACTGTGACCATAATCACGAAACTAGACTGAGCAAAGCGGAACTGTTCCACGGGGGATACACTGACGATCTGGTGGTGTGTTTAGGATCATGAGTCCTTTTGTACTCCTGAGCTGCAGGCTTGAGAAGAATGAACCTCACTCTATCTGATCTGAATGGTCGCTACTTAAAGCCCAGCACCTGCCACCAATCATGAGTCAGTGCAAGTGCAGCCTCTGGAGCTGAATGAGTGAATTCTGGAGGTTCTGAGCTTTCACATGAGGCCTGTTCATAAACTGAGAATGAAACACACCTGTACGTTTCTGTATCTGCAGGTGAAGCACTGGCAAAACATGTGCAACTCAATGAATCCTGACGAGTTTATCCAAATGAAGCCATTATTTTCAGTGTGATTTAATTGAATTGAATTTAATACCTACGTTCATGCCCTATAAAATGTGATGCCAGACTGTGTTTTATTTTGCCAAAGCAGCGCCTTGTAACATTCTGGAGATGGCATGTAATTGGCTTGATTCCATAGAAACAGAAAGATAAAACCACACATTGGAACATTCTCTATGAATACAGATACATTTATGCCATTGTGTGTATGATTATAGCCAAAGGGTCAGTTTGGTGGAGATGCAAGGACGCATGTTTTTCAGTACAACAGAAATGTCTAACATGCTTCAAATTTTTGGTGAAAAAGTTCCGTGGTGAGGCTTTACGTTTGGATGAGATGGGATTTGTCAGAGCGCATACTTTCCCTTCAACAGTTAAGTTTTTAAAAATTCTGAATAAAACAAAATATAAAGAAACATTCAAATGATAAGTTCAAGATTTCAGTCACATGCAAAGTCACCTCATGGTCAGCTGTTTTCTGAAAGCTTTTTCTTTACAATAATGAATATAAAACAGCACTGCTCTTTAACTTGCATTTATTGTGACAGAGGAGAGAGATTGTTTTGTGACTTAAAGTTGTGTAGTTTTCATTCCAGAATGACAATACGGCTCTCATAAACAGAGCAGCAGTGTGGACAGAGAGGAGCCACAGTGAGAGGAGCTGGGGTGTGGACAGTAAGAGGAGGAGCAGTGTGGACAGAGAGAGGAGGAGCCGGGGTGTGGACAGTGAGAGGCCGAGACAGAGAGAAAATCCCTCATTTCACCACAGACCAGAGCTGCCAGCGTGATATTTGAGGTCAGGCGTCCTTCAAGAAGCTTTGCACTGTCTGCTTTTATCAGGCCTGCTGTTCACCTGCACACACATATATACACACAGACACACACAGAGACACACAGACACACACACACATACACGCAGATGCTTTGGGTTTCCTTGCTTTCTGGGGACATCACATTGACTAATTTCCTGGAGACTGATCCTGACCTTAACCATCAGTTAGTCTCACTCATCTAACCTTAACCCTAATCTTGACCTATTTTAACCTATAATTGAAGTTTAAAGTTTACATTTTTACCGTGCATGTTTTTGAATCGTTGCTGATTGAACAGATAACAAACAATGGCATCTCCATGGAGACGAGCAGGTAGTGGACCCTCTATGAGAAAGAGTGCACCTTCAAACCATGTTACAAAGGACTTACATCACTGGGACCTGGGACAGCTTTTTGTCCCCATAAGCAAAGGAGGTTCCTTTAAGTGATAGAACTTTCGGCTCTTTTATGGGATCCGAATCTTTTGGATCTGCTAAATTCAAAGAGCCGTTCAAAAGACTGGCTCTTTTTATATTTATTGCTATGACAGAAGCCAAAGTTGGAACTAATTTTAACAACAAACTAATCATAAAAGAGAAATGGCCAAAGCTCAGATGTGTTTGAAATGGTTCAAACTGAGAGTGGGAGTGAGTTTACCCATTGGAATTATGAAAATCAAAATAATAAGGTTTGTCTACAATAATAATAATTTTAAATGGTTATTATGATGCCAAAGCTCTCAGCTGTGTCACCAGCACTGCCTCTGTGCTGATTCTTATGTTTTTTTCAATATTAATCAGTATAAAAAAGTATAAAAATGCATACAAGTTAGAAAGAAAAAGAAAAAAATGAGATCCAGTTCCAACCGTTCACATTAAGGAACCGTTCAAAAGAGCCTGCTCGTCCATGATGTGAGTGTGTACAGATCTTAGTCCCTGCAATGTGATAAATTCCCGTCTGCACATGCACACAAACTCACAAACAAGAGCTGACCACCCAAAAGGTCACACTGCTCCATCTCCTCAACCCCGCCCTTCATTAGCGCTAAAATATCTGTGGCCAGCTGTGTCTGTCAAAGTCACGGCTCAAACCAACTTTCTTTTTCACTTGTTTCTCCAGAGTTGTGCAGCTGATCTGACAGATGTGGGTTTAGACACGATCAGTGGGTTTCAGATTCTAGACTGTGATGATGTCGAGTGACAGTTTTCCCAATTGATTACACTGTACTTTGCCATGAAATATCCAAAAGGTAAATTCACAAATGTTGAGTCTGATCATTTCTATCGGTGACTGGACCCAAGAACTCACTGAAATACAACACAAACCTGCATCAGAACAAGATTCATTTTAGCTGCCTCCATCTGTGTTAAATATGATTGGCCTATAGAATAACATAAATAATCATCCTAAAATGAACATTAAAAGTGAAGAGTGCAGAATAAAACCCTTTCAGTCGTATGCACAGCTAAACAGAACCTTTTGGAGCTTGGATTTAAACCCTGTCAAAGTAGAGGCCTGTCTCACATCTTCAGGAACAAGAAGTTTTAACTGCACAAAACTGAAACGCTGATTCCCCATGTGTATTCCTGCTTTAGTCCTGGTTTAGACCTGGTTTATTCCTGGGTTAGTTCTGGTTTAGTCTTGGTTTAGTCTTGGTTTAGTTATTGGTTAGTTCTGGTTTAGTCGTGAGTCAGTCCAGAGTCAGTCCAGAGTCAGTCCAGAGTCAGTCCAGAGTCAGTCCAGAGTCAGTCCAGAGTCAGTCCAGAGTCAGTCCAGAGTCAGTCCAGAGTCAGTCCAGAGTCAGTCCAGAGTCAGTCCTGGTTTAGTCCTAGTTTAATCTTGACTTTGGGCACCAGGAAACAGCATTTATTTTCTTTATACAAAAGTAAAATAAGACGACACTGCTCCAAATGTGCTATGTAGCTGTTATTAATCCCTCAAGTAACAACAGAACAATAAAAATATACAAATAAAAGTTCGATCATTATGAGACTTTCACCACCAAGTCAAGTTATAGGTCAGATCTATGGAGAGTATTAATTAAAACCACCCCACGCACTGTAAGAATTAATGTTTTTCAGGGGATTAATTAAAACCTTTAATAAAACATATGCAAGGTACGTACATTTAAGGCCATAGTGTGAAGATGGAGATGTTCTCGTTTGCCTTAAATGTTCCAACCTCCCATCAGAAAAGTTAGGAGTTTCAATTTAACGCCTTAAAACACCAACATATTCCACTCCGGTCACAAGGAGGTTGGAATATTTGCAACAGGAAGGGCACCTGGCATAGAAAAGTACACACTCACCATGTGTCTAACTTATTGTGGGAACGTTTGGATGAAAACACAGCAGTCAAGTGTGAAGAACTGTATGAAATGTTTATGGTTTGATTGATTCAGTAGAGTACAGTTCCGTAGGTTTGGCTTTGTCTCATTTGGACATTTCGGTTTTCCATGTGCTTCCGAGCTGCTCATCTGTAGTGAAATCCCCACAGCCCACGTCTGCCTGCATCTGAAAGTCTATCAAAACCAGAGCCGGCTCGGATACAGTTTTTCTGTTATTTACTCTCATTTCTGAATTTTCATCAAAATGCAAAGGATTTTTCCTCTCTCCATTTCCACCTGCCAATTCCCTTTGTGCACAGGAGACTTATCTTGACGTGTGTGGCTTGGTAAGTTCTTCTCTCCGATTTATTCATCTCTTCTGCCAAACACGCTGATTTTACACAAGGAAATATCACATCTTTTGGTTTTTTTGCTTTTCTTTGAACTGAATGTGAGATTCTGTTCAACAATACGCCTTCATGTCCGTAAATCAGCTCTGTTATGCTTGTGTCTGCTCTACAGTTAAAATCTACAACAGCCGAGGATCATTTTGTTATAATTTACACATTTAAAATCACAATATTCATCTAAAACGACTTAATAAAAGAAACAAGTTCGCTGACTACTGCATTAAAAACTGCGGCGCCTGATAGGAGCTGACGTCTCCGCAAACACCATCACAACAAAGCGCCCCCTATGGATATCTGCACATCACACAAGCGATTAATACCAAAATGACTATGCAACATTGTCGAATCCTACGAGTGCAACCGTTTAAGAAAAAAAATGGGAGAAGGACGTGCACATGTCTATAAGAATGTTCGTTTCTGGTGTAAGCGTCAAAGAGGACCAAGAGACTGAAACATAAAGTCAGACCTCAGATGAGTTTAATGAGTTTCACACAGGTAAAGTGAACAATGAAACAACAGACTCTCCGGAAAGGACAGGAAAAGAGCCCTGAGATGTGCACATTGACAGCTTTTCTAGTGTCTTCCAGTGTATATGTTTGTGTGTGTGTAAGACGGATCCTCTCTGGTCTCCACAGTGTTACACATTAAGAAACTTTAGGCAAAGTCGAACAAGGTGAGTGTTTTATAACCCTCTCAGAGTGGGGCTCACACATTCCTGAGATGTGGTTTTAAGCAAAATAACCGGAACATAGGTGTTATCTTATTGTCCACACGTCCTCATAAGCCCCCACGCTGGTCTCCATAACGTCTTGGTGATCCCCCACACTTTCCATATCCACTGGTTGGCACGTGTTATTTACCTTAGCATTAGTAAATCAAGATATCAGTTTGATGTAGTGCTCCACTGCTAGAAAATACCTTACATGTCACAGTGGGTGTGTACATCACAGTGGGCGTGTACATCACAGTGGGTGTGTACCGGTGGAGGTGAAAACGGGGGTTGATCGACAAAATGGGGTCTTAAAAATAAGCGATTAAAGATTACTCAAAGTGGAGTGACTCAGGAATCACTCCAAATACAACTTCGACTGGGTCAATGTGGAAACAGCTATAACATGGCTAAAAGCTCTGAAAAGTCCATTTTGCAGAAAAAGTCTCATTACAGTAATTAACAGGTGTAATAGAATGAAGACACGTAGGTGGTTTCTTATTTCAGATCTGCTTCTTTGGTGAGTACTCAAATATAACTGCTTTGGCTTCAATTATTAATAGGGAAGAAATACAGGGCAAAACAAACAGAAAGCAACATTTATACTAAACTTTACTAAACTTATATTAGCTCCAGCCATCAGGGGAGGGCACATTTACTCAAGTACATTTCTGTATACAACTGTGCAGTTTCCAGTAATTGTACTTAATCATAATTAGTAGTAGCAGAAAATATACTAAGAGTAGTAAGATATTTGGTTCCTTTTCTCAAAAACTTTATGTTGACAGGATTTTATCATTTGAACATTTTTTTGGTAAAGGTTCATTCTGTCTTCATGTTTCAGGTAGTTCCTATATCTTTCTCAGATATAGGAACTACCTGATATCTTTCTCACTACACCATCACCTGATGGTGTAGTGATGCTGTAGTGATGCTGTAGTGATGCTGTAGTGATGCTGTAGTGTACTAATGGTGTAGTGTAGTGATGCTGTAGTGATACTGTAGTGATGCTGTAGTGTACTAATGGTGGTGTGTAGTGATGCTGTAGTGATGCTGTAGTGTACTAATGGTGTAGTGTAGTGATGCTGTAGTGATACTGTAGTGATGCTGTAGTGTACTAATGGTGGTGTGTAGTGATGCTGTAGTGATACTGTAGTGATGCTGTAGTGTACTAATGGTGGTGTGTAGTGATGCTGTAGTGTACTAATGGTGTAGTGTAGTGATGCTGTAGTGATACTGTAGTGATGCTGTAGTGTACTAATGGTGGTGTGTAGTGATGCTGTAGTGATGCTGTAGTGATGCTGTAGTGTACTAATGGTGTAGTGTAGTGATGCTGTAGTGATGCTGTAGTGACGGTGTAGTGTAGTGATGCTGTAGTGATGCTGTAGTGACGGTGTAGTGTAGTGATGCTGTAGTGACGGTGTAGTGTAATGATGCTGTAGTGATGCTGTAGTGACGGTGTAGTGTAGTGATGCTGTAGTAATGCTGTGGTGTAGTGATGATGATGATGGGTGACTACACCATCACTACGGTGTAGTGATGCTATAGTGATGGTGTAGTGTAGTGATGATGCACTAATGGTGCAGTGATGGTGTAGTGCTGTGTCTTGTAGGCAGCTTTACTTGAAAGCTTACGCCCTCTACTATTTGAAAGCAACAAATACACGGTTGGATCAGAGAGGCCATCAGGATCTGCAAATGAGGTCCAAGGAGCATGAACCATGATGAGTCCTGGAGAAGGTGTCAGACAGTAGGGGGCGTAAGCTTCTCCTACTGTCTGATAAAATCAAGTAAAGCAGCCTACAAGACACAGCACTACACCATCTCTACACCATCACTGTACCATCATTACACCATCACTGTACCAAAACATCACTACACCATCACTGTACCATCACTGTACCATCACTACACCATCACTACACCATCACTGTACCATCACTACACCATCACTGTACCATCACTACACCATCACTACACCATCACTACACCATCACTGTACCATCACTACACCATCACTGTACCATCACTACACCATCACTGTACCATCACTGTACCATCACTACACCATCACTACACCATCACTGTACCATCACTACACCATCACTGTACCATCACTACACCATCACTGTACCATCACTACACCATCACTACACCATCACTGTACCATCACTACACCATCACTGTATCATCACTACACCATCACTGTATCATCACTACACCATCACTACACCATCACTGTACCATCACTACACCATCACTGTACCATCACTACACCATCACTACATCATCACTACACCATCACTGTACCATCACTACACCATCACTACGCCATCACTGTACCATCACTGTACCATCACTACACCATCACTGTACCATCACTACACCATCACTGTACCATCACTACACCATCACTGTACCATCACTGTACCATCACTACACCATCACTACATCATCACTACACCATCACTGTACCATCACTACATCATCACTACACCATCACTGTACCATCACTACACCATCACTGTACCATCACTACACCATCACTATACCATCACTGTACCATCACTACACCATCACTACGCCATCACTGTACCATCACTACACCATCACTGTACCATCACTACACCATCACTGTACCATCACTACACCATCACTGTACCATCACTACACCATCACTGTACCATCACTACACCATCACTGTACCATCACTACACCATCACTACATCATCACTACACCATCACTGTACCATCACTACATCATCACTACACCATCACTGTACCATCACTACACCATCACTGTACCATCACTACACCATCACTGTACCATCACTACACCATCACTACACCATCACTGTACCATCACTACACCATCACTGTACCATCACTACACCATCACTGTACCATCACTACACCATCACTGTACCATCACTACACCATCACTGTACCATCACTACACCATCACTGTACCATCACTACACCATCACTGTACCATCACTACACCATCACTACGCCATCACTGTACCATCACTACACCATCACTGTACCATCACTACATCATCACTACACCAGCACTGTACCATCACACAACCAGTGATGTTTACATTGAGAGCAGGATTCAAACCGCCAACCTGATCTACCATTGTCCAACCCAAACCGCAAACTTTCTGCGTTCAAACAGAGACTGCTGTACTCCTACAGTCGGTGATGTTCTTGTGACTTTTAAAAGTGACAAGGCGCTGTGTTATTGATTTAATGAGCCACATCTCCGGCAGATCCAATGTAACTAAACAAACGAGGTCATTACTGTAGGTGTGTGTGCAGTGATGAGAGCGATCATCACAGCCACCGCTCTGCCGCTCCACTTAATGAACAGAGCGTGAGGTCTTGTACAATGTGCTGCCGTGCGCCGCTCGTGCTAATTTGGAATATATAAACTACTATAGCCAGTCAGGGGTTTACCGAGGTAATAGTTTTCAAATAACACGGGCTGGTGAAGTAGGCGCAGCGTCGGTCAGAGAGAGTTTGAGGTCTCGGTCAATGTGGTATTGTGAGCGGTGAAGAGGTTGTGCTTCATGTTGGAGGACCATGGGCATAGTTGGGCGAGTATTGAAAATTCAGATCTGGCCCTGGATGCTCAGTGGAAAATGGATGGAAATAATGGCTGCAATTTGATGTGTTTTAGCTTTGTCCTCTACGTGATTAGAATAAGTGGTATTTTTGTGTTTTTGTGAGAATGTTTGGAGGTTGTTTCTTTTGTAGTCTGCAGTCTAACAATATTTATGAGCCATTATTGACATTTTAGTTTCAGATAAATAGTTTTCAGAAGTAAAAGAATCCCCCCATCCCAAATTAATAACTATGGATGTCTCCTAAAGGTCCTATATTACACAAAATGACTCTTGTGAGATTTCAGTCATGTTATAACGCTGTTACTTCGTCAAAAAACAGACCTGGAGTTGTGTTTCATTCACACATGTTTGAGTAACACTTTATTATTTGTCTGTCTACATCTCCAAAGCTCAAAATGCTCTGTTCCACTTTGTGATGTCATGAAGTGGTAGTTTTCAAGTTAACAGCTCATTTTACCTTTAGTTCAGTAGAGATTGTGCAATTCCAGGACTGAAATCATCCAAATGATTCTGGTGAAGGTGTGTGGAGTTTAACAACACAGTGGAGCACTTCCTGTATTGCTGTTGATGACATCACAAGGTGGAACTGAGTGTTTTCAGGCTGAGAGAAGAACTCAGGAAAAGAAGGTAGATGGTTTACTCCCAGTTTTAGTCCTAGTTTTAGACCCGGTTTAGACCTGATTTAGGCATGAATGGTTGATAGTTTAGACCTGGTTCACTTCCTGTATTACCACATGATGACATCACAAGGTGGAAAAGAGTGTTTTCTGTTTGAGAGCCTAAATCTGCAGGATTTGTGGGTTAAACATGTGGGAAACAAAACAAATCCAGGTCTGTTTGTGATGAGAAAACAACGTTAGAACAGAGATCACAAAACAATGTAACATGGGCCCTTTAAACTGCAGTATGAAAGAGTTCACTTTTTATTCAGTATTTCAATGCAAATAAAAGCTGCATTCATTTGTCAAATGTGAGAAAATGGCTTAGTGTTGAATTTTAAACCTTTTTTTTTTCTATTAAAGGTGCAGTACCAGATTTTTACTGTTTTAAAAACGTGAAAAACAGAACTAGTTCATTTTAAACATTTCAGTGATCCAAAGTTATTTCTCACACATTCTGAGCATCCTAATTACTCACCAAAATAAGTTTCCTTCCAGAGACCAGAGCAGAGTTTTGATATCAAAGTAAACCAACTAGTATGCTAGCCATGCACTTCCTGATCAGATAATAAAACAGTTGTTAATCATACACAGACAGAGCACAGTGGAGTTATTTTGACTGTGTAAAATATATATATATATATATATATGTACTGGGGCAAGACAAATTTTGCTCAAGTTCATGGGGAAATAAATGGATACAGGGCCTTTAATGCTGATTTACAAAATTTTAGAAAAACGCTTTTAAAATGAGCAAAGTAAAATATATTTCTATGTGAATTACGAGCCATTCAGACCATCTACGGCAGACTCACACCGGCATTAGTAATGAGAATATGGTATGAACTCAGACCACCTTTGTCCTAAACGCCGTGTTCCACATCCCAGCCCCCGTCCCTGTCCGTGCTTTAAATGGCTGAAAACCATCCTTTGTTGCCGTGACGATGAGCTTGTTGAGAGTTGCGTGTACCACTCCACTGGGACGATATTAATAAACAGCTGACGACACGAGGCCGAGTCTGAATGAAAACCAGAGGAGTGACCCTGCGACGGCGGCTCATAATGAAGCAGCAGAGAAACGGGAGCAGGGCTGACACTGGTGCCTCATGGGAATATACTGTTTTTAAAATGGAGTTTCACAGTCCAAAGGGCCGAGCAGACACTATTATGAAACACGCTGAGGTCCCCATCGATATTTCTATTACTTATTTAGGTATTTTATTTGACTTTATCAGAGGTGGAACATAACAGTACAGTACTTAAAGTATACATTTCAGGTATCTGTACTGCACTTATGTGAATTTTAAAATGGCTGCTTTTTACTTTTACTTAACTACATTTGAGAACAGTATCTGTACTTTGACCTCCACTACATTTTGGAACAGGACTGAAATGTAAAAATGATAAAATAAATAAAATGATGGGTTCAGTTGTTTATGTTCAACAAAATTCAGTTCAAATCTTTATCAAACTCACTATAAATTAATACAGGGTTGGTCTTTATAATGAAGTAATTATAGTCATAAAGTTTAAGGTTTGTTTTCTGTTTGCCCCTGCACACATTAAACACTGACGTTTCAAACTGACTTTTGTTCACAAGCTCTGACCTACAGCACATGGTCAGACACAGAGATATTACTATGAATACAGGCTCAACAATCCATCTTCTTCCATCTATCTAAGGCCGGGTCGCAGGTTCAGTGTAAGCAGGGACTCCCAGGTTTCCCTCACCCCAGACACTTCCTCCGGCCCCTCCTCTGGTGGGACCCCAAGGCGTTCCCAGGCCAGCTGAGGGAGATAGTCCCTCCAGTGTGTCATCAACAATAAAAACACAAATGTGAAAAGGCTCTTACAGATACATTTTAGCACTTCCAAAACATGAGTTATGTTTTTTTTTGTTTTTTTTCATTATCGCACACATCCATCCATTTTCTTCCGCTTATCCAGGGCCGGGTTATGACCATAGGTGAGGGTAGGAATGTAGATTGACCATTAACTCGAGAGTTTTCCCTTTTGACTCAGCTCCTTCTTTACCACAACGGTCCAATGCAGTGACCACATCACTGCAGACGCTGCACCGATCCACCTGTCAATCTCACGCTCCATCATTATCGACCACACACAAAAGTTGATTTGGTGATTTGTGTATGAGCTTTGACCAATGTGCTTCTTCTAAATCTTAACTATTGCAAACCTATATCAGTTAATGACAACTTTTACAAATGCGATACTGTTTTGTCTGTAGCTGAAACACTTTGAGTTCTGATAGCCTTTTGTTTCATAACAGGTGATGAATTTAAACCCATCACTGCACTGAAAAAGTAGGTTGGCCATCGCTGTCTGTATAACATGTATTTATAAGGGACAACCATGACAGACTGACTCAATATCTCACCTGTTTGCTGAATTTTTAATCCAACATCTCACATTGTCTACGTCTAAAAACTGGCTGCTCTAGATCTGAGATGGGAACAAGGGCTTTTGGCATTTTGGCATTTTAACGACATGTTCCACTGGATAGATCGGTGCCACTAATGCACTTTAATAATGCGGTGCTAAAAATTTATACTCACACCTGCTCGTGTTTTGGATGTTTGAAATGAACCTATGCAGTTCTGTGTTTTGTTTGTTTTTGCTCGTATTGTTCTGTATTTGAACAGGGCTCATGAAAAAGTCAGTCTGAGTGTTCTCATTGGGCTCTCCCTGTAGAAATAAAGATGAATAAATAAATAGGAACCAGAATTTCCCCGACTCTTGCAGCGCTGTTTGGCAATAAGATGATGTCATGTTGTCGCTAATATTAAAACGTTGCCTCGGCGATTCTTGCTGTCAACAAATGGGATACCTATTATTTTTGACGCGTCGCTCGAAGGCACAACACGTCCCAGGACTGAGCGTGCGGGGACAGACCAATATTAAAACATCTTACCTTTTCTGTCTGTACATTTATACTCACGTGCAATATCACAGATTTTTGACTTAGAGAGGACTTTAAAGGTTCATTGTGTAACTTTTCATACAAAGGCTCAACAAAACATCTGTTATTGAGTAAGAAAGACACATTTTATGTCGTACTGTGGAACATTCCAGGCAAAGCAATGACTTTTCCATGGAGACAAGCAGCTGGCGGATCTCCTACTAGAAAAGTTGCATAGTGTACCTTTAAGATAAGTTTAAATAAAATAGTAAAACTTTCACTTTTTAACATTTTAGTTTTAGATAAATTGTCTTAAGAAGCAAAAGTCTGGTTTCAAAATATGTAACTTCCCCCTTCATGTGAAATTATGCATTATTTTAGCTATTTAGAAAAAAATTAAATAATAATAAGAAGGAAAATGCATTACTATTCAATATTACAATGTAAATAAATGCCAGATTAAATGGGTTAGTGTTGAATTTTTAACCTTTTTTTTTCTCCTAAAGCGCAGTACCAGATTTTGGACGTCTTAAAAACTTGAAAAACAGAACTATTTCATTTTAAATACCTTGCAGTGGTCCAAAGTTATTCCTCACTCACCTTATGCATTCTGAACATCCTAACTACTGAGTTTATAAACACTTCACACCTTTCAGAAACCTGAGCGGAGTTTTGATATCACGGTGAAGTTAACAACATCTAGCATGCTAACCGTGCACATAACAAAAGCCCAAAATCCACCTCTTGCGTTTACTTTTTATGTGATGCACTTTGGGCAGCACATCTTGTATTTAAATGTTAACAACTAGCAAGCTAACCATGCACTTCCTGACCAGACAATAACAAAAACCCAAAACCCACCTCTTCTCCCTGGCATTTAATTTTAGCTAGGCAGGGCATCTTGGTGTTTTATTATTTTATAGCTCTTTGCCTATATAACGTGTGATCTTGTATATTTATTTCCTGTTGACTTTTTCATGTAAAGCACTTTGGGCAACAGAACTTGTATTTAAATGTTAACAACAACTAGCAAGCTCACCGTGCACTTCCTGACCAGACAATAACAAAAACTACCTCTTCTCCCTGGAATTTAATTCTAGCTAGGCAGGGCATCTGGGTGTTTTATTGGTGTTTTATAGTTTTATGGTTCTGTCTTGACTGTGTTGACTTTTTCATGTGAAGCACAACTAGCAAGCTAACTGTGCACTTCCTGATCCGACAATAACAAAAACCCAAAACCGAAATCTTTGCCCTGGCATTTAATTCTAGCTAGGCAGGGCATCTTGGTGTTTTATTGTTTTGTAGCTCTTTATCTATGTAATGTGTGATTTGTATTTAAATGTTAACAACAACTAGCAAGCTCACCGTGCACTTTCTGATCCGACAATAACAAATACCCAGAACCAAAATCTTTTCCCTGGCATTTAATTCTAGCCAGGCAGGGCATCTTGGTGTTTTTTTGACGTTTTATTGTTCTATGTTGACTGTGTTGTCTTTTTCATGTGGAGCACAACTAGGAAGCATTTTGGTGTTTTATTGGTGTTTTATTGGTGTTTTTTTGTTCTTCGTGTTATCTGTACTTTTATTTTGTGTTGACTTTTTTATATGAAGCACTTTGGGCAACAGAACTCATATTTAAATGTTCTGTATAAATAAAATGTAACAGTTAATAAACTATATGCAGACAGGGCACAGCGACAGATCCCCCCTTAGTGCAGCTTTAGTGTGTCTGTGACGGCATGTGTGTTTGTTCCAGTCACTCAGCGGAGCCTAACTCACATCGGGGTCTTTAGTAATAGAGGAGGTAATAAAATAAAAATGAGACAGGGCCTTGGATATTTACACAAGGACAACGCGATTACGAGGAGTGCGTTGGAGTTCCATATGGAGCGAGATGGAAGCAAAAGGTGAAGATATTAAAGCCGTTTAGCTAAAGTCAGCCTCTCTGCGTCTGCGCTCGCCTCTGAGAACGCATCCTGCCACGGAAATGCACACGGGATAGACCAGGGACACGCCGATCCAGCTCTTTCAGCTCCAATAACGATTTCGATATTGAAAGTTTAAGTATCTGCCGATATCAACCGATACTAACACAGAGCCTGAAAACAGCATTTATTTTCTTTATACAAAAATAAATAAGGTAAAACTGATCCAAGTGTGTTATTACTCCTTAAAGTATCTACATAAAATGGAGATTCAAGTATTACGAGACTTTCGGGGCCAATTACAACCAGTGAATAGTCTTATTACAGGAATTTATACGCCAAATTAGAATATCGACTGAACCGATAGTCGGAAGTCGATGTCAGACATTAATATCAGATCAGTGCATCCCTAGAATAAACCACCATTACTTCAAGTGAGAGGAGATTTGGGAGTGTAGCAACTGAGAACGTAATACCGGCCAATAGTGTAATTATTTTGGCCAAGTTTAAATGTAATAAACCCATAATGTGATAACTAATAACATAATGTCTGTGTAATCCCTCAGTCGTCCAGGTCTGATCCATAGCAAATGAAAAATATATAATGTCAACTGGACAAGACGTAGGTGTGAAGACGTTTGGCGTGAAATCACTCATTAGGGGCTTGAATGACTATGCCAAGTATGACTCCAGCACAGTGCGCACTTAAGGTAGCACAATAGACCTAGCCTGCAAACAGAAACTTTAAACATGGTGTCAGTGTAGTTAGCTCCTCCCTTCAGACAGATATAAGGCAGTGTCCAGCAGTAATCTGACCACAACTGAAGAAGTGGCTTTGATGAGCAGCCAAACGTCTTCACTCCTACAAAGTTTTATCCAGGTGACAGATTTTATATTTTTCTTTTGCTAACAGGCCAATAACGTAAGAACTCATTACAGTGTTAGTGTTTCTCAAACTGTGGGGCATGTTCCACTGGTGGCACACGAGCTCCGTCAGGCGGCTCTTCAGTTTGTGGGTTTGCCCCGTTTAGAGTTCATTTATCCACTATTTTGTTCTCATTTTGATCAGTTCTGGTTTAGACGTACAGTAGAAAAATAGTCCACTTGTAGATGTTTAGTCCTGTTATAGACCTGGTTTAGGCCTAGATTAGACCTGGAATAGTCCTGTTACAGACCTAGTGCAGATCTGATGGTGCTCAGAAAAGACAAATCTTTTCTTTGTTGATAATTGGTCTGAAAAGTTTAAGCGTTACAGAGATTACATTATTGGCTCGTCGTAGTTTAATGGCCTGTTGTTACTTTATCAGTTGCTACAAGGTGTAAAGCGAGGGTTAAAAACGCTGCCTGCATCGAATTGTGAAGCATTTTATTGCCTGATATTGAATAAGTGTATGTTAGCATGCTGGTTCCTGTTAGCTTTACCTTGACAGCAAAACATCTTAAAAATTCATCTCTGTGAATAATTAGGATGTTCAGAATACATAAGGTAAGTGAGACAGCACTTTTAACCAAATGTGCATATATCTGGTTGGAATATTTGGACAGATTAAAGATTTAAGGTTTATTTTATATGTAAAAAATATATATAATAAATAAAAATAAATAGATAAAAATAAAATAAATCAATAAATAAATCATAAAATAAATCATAAATAAAAAAATACACAAGTTAATAATCAAATGTACTCATTGTGACAGATGTGGAGCTAACACTTGGACTGTGAAATCCCTCTAATGCAAATTGTATATAATAAAACTGCAGATTCTACACTGTACATACTGATTTTTGGTGAATAATGCTATAAAAATTCAACATGAAAACAAAAAACAAATTGTAAAGACGATTTTGCCTTTAAAAAAATTTCGCCTTCAAAATAAGAGCGTTCATCTTTCCCATATACAGCACTTGGGCTATGAAACACTCCCAAATGTAATATCTCTAGTGTTTTATGCTTCGGTGCCATTCTAAAGCCGCTCTTTAATGCATCTGTGGCCCGAATGAGGATATTAAACTGAAAAAAGAAATGATGAAATATAAACCGAATCAAGGGCGACAATGGCAATATGTTTAATTCACTCATCCATTTGTAGGAGCCATTCTCATGCTAACGAGAGGGACCCCGGCCACCTCTGCCTCAGACACATATTAAAACTGGGCTTCAAATTTCCCCCTGCATCTGATGAAAAGATTAATATTACATTAATTCCAAATGGTAAAAGTTAAAAGGAAGTTATTTTTGTTTGGTAGCAGTTTCACAAGGACTCCACTCAATAAAAGACTAGTTGTACCTCAGAGTCCAAACGGTTTTATTATTTGTTAAATTATCATTCACGTTTACACCAAAATATGATTATTAACTTACTTCGGGAGTTTAAAGGTTGTTCAGGTGACATAGAAACGGCAAAATCTGATGCAAGTAATCAGAGGGATCTTGCCTGGCGAATCCAGACTAATTTTTTATACAGATTGATGCCAGTCTGGTCTCCACGTCCTCTGTTGCGTCTCATGCCTGGTCAAACGTGATTGTCCAATCAGATCAATTTTTTGCAGTGACACGTGTGAAGGAGAACGAATGAGCTCATTGGTCTTTGTGGATTTTGGCAGAGGGATCAGAGAAAAAACATTTCATTCACAGATCCATGCCATTTGAATCGTTTTACAACTCCAAAAACCTGATAATTATCTGATTTTAAGTGCACATGTAACTGCAGCCAGTGTCTTGCAAAAGGGCATAATGGCAGTTTGCTGTGTGAGATTCTAACCATCAGCCTTTTTATGAACCATTTTGATTTTGTATAGGGAAGTAACACATTCATACAGTTTGTTAGCACTTTGTTTATAGAATTACTACAAAGAAATAGTCTAATCCATTTAAAGCAGCCATATGGACAGACAGTGAAAGTGAAAGTGAAAGCTATAGTCCCTGTTAGCCTTTATGGGCCTGTTATTGTTGTTATATAAAGTATAAAGTGCATCCAACTCAATGTATTTGTTAAATAAGAATAACGTTTGAATGCAGAGACTTTGCTACGATGACCTCGGATGAGCGAGGATCTGAACAAATGTAAAGTGAAACCCCTCGAATGAAAGGCAAATATTTTATTTCACTCTTTGAAAGCCAGAGAAGGCCTTACATTATGCTTTATAGAGCACAAGTGCAATAAACACTGAAGCATAGCCTGAAAACTCCCCTTTTAATCAGCTCCACATTTTCTGGACCAAAGTAGACGTTTATGATCCTGAGTGCTGCTCCGAGTCTGAGAGAGAAGCACTTTGAGCGGAGTCTAAACTGAGCGAGCGGTCAGGGTCAGAGCTGGACTCTCTAATAGTCTGAGGTTATGCTCCTGACCACTCAGGGCTCAAGGTCACAGCTCTCTATCACTGCTGAAAGCTACGCGGTCAGTTTTGGCCGCTAATAGAATTAGCAGGCCATCTGTTTTGGAGCGGTGTGCCAGCCTGAAACCCCTGCTAATTATGTTATAATATCCCATTCAACGGCAGTCGTCTTTTTAATATTCCCCCAGCAAACACTCCGGGGGCAGGCTCCAATAAAAGCAGGTGGCTGGAGACAGACGCAGGAACACAAACCCACACGCTCTCTCCTAATGAAATAAGATGGAGCTGAAAGTGTAGCTCACCAAACTGGGAATGTGTGGAGAGTGGAGCCATGTTGCCAGGCGACTGCTGCTTGGCTGGTGCATGTCTGCGCTGACAGACAGATGGAGGAGAAGGACGAGGAGAGGCCGACAGGCGGCTGACGAGTGTCTCCGTGTTTGGACAGTACGGCGCTGTTGTTGTTTGGCGGCGTCTGCTACAGTGAAAGCTGTGTCTGCAGCTTTGTAATTTAGCACATCGGGAGGTGAGCAGAATCGTTTAATAATCTGGCCTCTCCCCGTCTCTGTTAAATGCTATTACTGCTCCACACAGCAAACACTGTTTACAACATGTTAGCATTTAATTACGGGGATATTTTCGGCCTCCGCTGTGGCGTCCCTGCTTCTCTCGGCTGGATGTGTGTAATTTGACGGGTGGTTTTGGCGTTGTTTAGCGGCGCTTTCCTTGGCGTGCCCTTGTGTTTGTTCACTGACCTTGCTCCAGACTGATACAGGCTCACGTTGGTGTGTCATTAGATAAAGCGCTGTCATGAGGGAGCTGAATAATGCTGTTACCGTGGCGTCTGTGTGTTTCCCTGGTGTCGCTATGGCAGATGTGAGGATGCTGTTCACTGAGGACCACACTCCCTCCCTGCTCTCAAACACTGTACTCTGGGTGTGTCCTTTTATTGCTTTAACACAAAACCATCTGGGCCCAAGGAAGCTGACAGGACAAATATGGATTCTATGACATTAGCTTTTTCAGAAAATGTAATTAAGGTGAGGTGCTTTGTACACTGAATGCTGGAGTAAACTGGGATCTATACAAATTATTGGCAATCCAATTCTTAAGGATTCTTTAAGACTGATAAACTCCTAAAAACCAAGCCATAAGGAACAAACTCAGTGTATCTCTTTGACACTGGGCCCTAACCCACATGTCTGCACTCTATGGGTCCTCTTTAAATGTGTCACTCTATGGGTCCTCTTTAAATGTGTCACTCTTTGGGTCCTGCCTTAAGTGAAATATATAACCTGAAATAGGTTACATTGTAATATATGTATATATGTGTTAAGTTTATTTGTATAGCTCTTTTCACAAGTCATAGTCACAGACAGGGTGACAGTAGCTCAGTTAAGTGTTTGTCCACTTGGTGGTTCAAAGTTGGTGGTTCAAATCCCTTTCTCGACATAAACATCATTGGTTGAGTGGTCAGATTCTCTAACCCACAGGTTGGCGGTGCAATTCCAGCTCCCACAGATGAATGTTGTCATTGTGTCCATGGCCAAATCACTTAACCCTCTTTAGTGTCTGCATACACTGGTGTATGAATGTGTGTGTGAATAGGAGAGTGGTTCCTTGATGTAAAGCACTTTGTCTGCCTTGAAGGTGAAAAAGCGCTGTATAAAAATGTGACCATTTACCATTTACAGAGAAAATAATAAAAACAGCATCAGTTACATTACAATAGTGGCCCTGAGCCTGTGAGTTTTTTCAGTGTTTTCAGCTTTTAAACCCTGTGAAAGTGCACACAGAGAGGTGGTTCATTCCAAAGTTTGGGAGAACCAATTTGAAAAGATGCCAGTGAGGAGCCGTCACCACATTTTGACCTGCAGACCTCAGGCTAGCAGCTGAGGTGAGCCTGGCCGTGAGCGATTCCTCCTCGGGCTTGTCCTAATTAACTGCAAATTGTCAGTGTATTGTACAAAGGGTGGAGGCATTTATCAGCTCATGCTCATTTCGTTGTTAAATGGGAGCAAATTGCCCACTGATTAACATGTCAGGAAGCTCGCGGTGTCCACGGGTCTCGTACCGATGCCCCACAATGACATTACAAGAACAAAGAGATAAGAAATAAGAATGGGAAGGGGAGGGGGGAATTAATATCCCTTTGAAACTGACAGTAGATGAAGCAAGTGTGCAGCTGCCGTGTGTGCGTCAGAGCGGTCCTGTTGATTAGGAGCTTTCCCCCCGAGGTAAAAGACCCGGGATTCGAGGTTTTAGCCAACCGCCAAGCGCCTGTCGGTAATTTGTGATTACAGCACCAGCAGAAAGGGTGGAAGGGATTAATTCAATCCAACACGCAAATCTGATTCTCTACATTTGCATATTAATGAGAAAAAATGTGGAGTATTTTTGGCAGGTGGCGAGGCAAAGAGTTCAGACTTGGGGAATTTGGGTATTTACAGCTCTTACGTCTGGCCAGTCCAGGTCAGTTTCAAGTTTTGCATGGTTTTACATACATTTACATCTATAATAAGCTCGATACTCACTCATCTTAGTAATTAAATGTTAAATTGTGACACTGTATTTAATCCAGGCCTGTCAAAAAAATTTGGGGGCCCGGGGCTAAAAGCCTCACATGGGCCCCCCTTCTCTAATATACATGAATATGAAGAAGGTTCATCTTTGGCCACAAAATGATGCTGGTCCTGAGTCAGTTGCAGTGGCTGTTTTTGGGGTCCCGACCTGAAAAGTTTGGGACTCTCCGCTGTAATCCATAGTTTTTTGGCTAGAAACCTAAACCTGTGAGACCTTTTAGCTGGATTGGAAAGTACAGTGATGATACTTAGATTTTTATTTTATTTTTTATTTTTTTTGTGAATGGACAGACCGATGGAGTTGTAGGAAAACATTAGACCCTCATCCCAGGACAAGACCCTTTTGTCCTCCCCTGTTGAAACAGCGTCTTTCAGTGGAATTAGGGCCAATATCACAACAAGTAACAAGTGGTCCCGAGTCAGTTGCATGGCTATTTTTGGGTTACCAACTTGAAAAGTTTGGGACTCACTGCTATAATCCATAGTTCTTTTAGCTAACTATCCATTAAACTTGTTTAGTTGTAGGTTTGGGACTCCCACAAACACAGATTTGTGAGAAGTGTTAGCTAGATTGGAAAGTACAGTGATATAAACTTTTTTGTTTGTTTGTTAGGTTTGGGGTTTTTTTTTGTGAATGATCAGGCCAATGGAGTTGTGGGGGGGAAAAAAAATGACTCTCCCACCCCAGAACCCCTTTGTCCCCCTGTCATCTCCCCTGATTTAATTTATTCTTTAATAGAAAACAGCGTCTTTCAGTGAAGTTGAGAATCTCTATATGCTATAATCTATAATGGTATAATCCACACTTCTTTTGGCTAACAATCTCTTAAACTTGTTTTTTTTTTTTTTTTTTTTTTTTTTTTTTTTTTTTTTTTTTGTAGGTTAGGGACTGCCACAAATACAGACCTGTGAGGCCTTTTAACTGGATTGGAGAATACAGTGATGGAAACTAAGATTCATTTTTTGTTTTGTTTTTTTGTGACTGGACAGGCCAATGGAGTTGTGGTAAAACGTTAGGCCCTCCCACCTCTAACTGTGATGCTACAACATGAGCCAGTGATCCTTGAACTGGAAGCATTTTGTGATCTGGTCATTTGAAACACAAGGTATGCTCTAAATGTCGTCTACTGAGGCATGGTTACTGTGTTATCTAAAAGCCAGACACAAAATGCACATTTTCTTTCGTCTTTGAAAAATAACTGATCACTGCATGACTCATGAGGCACAAATGCCTCTAAGTGCTGAGAGGCTCGACTTGTTTACCAGTGTTCAGTCTGTGCTTTACAGTGTCTGGATGTTCATGTCACCTTCATCTTAGTGTTAGTAATGTACTTATCAATATGATTATGGTCTCTAATGTAGCCACAGCCGTGCTGGGGCTGACTGACACAAACATGACTGAAACTAATGTTCTCTGCAACCAGAACCAGTGACTTGCGTGCTCATGCTAACTTTACTACGTTTTGTTTCAATTTACGCAACTTTTGTAAGAATTCTAATTAGCCCCTGTTGGCCAGTTCTACACACCACAGTAGTTGTGTTTCCATCACCTTATTTTTAATGTGCATTTTGAAGATTTGCATAAGTAATGAGAAACGAAAATGCTAAATATCACATTTAGAACCCTGGCTTAGCATAAATGTGTATTTGCTTCAGGTGAATTTTGATTATAACAGTTAAAGAGGAACAGTGGAAGGTGGAAAAGCATTTATCCACATAAGCTCATAAATTGAATATAAGACCCATGTGACCATCGGACTATATACCTGAACTGGACCGGAGTGGACACAGGTCATTGACAAAGCCAGAATAATCCCGTCATGTCGGTTGTTGTTTGGCCAAAATCCTCCTGAGGAGCACAGTCAAGCATCGCTGCACTAGCGTAATGCGAGAGGTTCAAGCTAAAAACAAAAGATATTGGCCAACTAATATGGTGCCCAGAGACACATTCACTCTAATCTTCATTAGTGAGAAACTCAGGGAAAGTTTATGCTCGTCCAGCGTTAGCTTAAAAGTGTAGTGAGACTTCAGTGGTCTTTTTCATCTTCAGAGCAGTAGTGTGGAACAGACTGAGGCAGCGGTCTTTAGCTTTGTAGTAAAACATGTCTATGGCATTATTACAATTTAAACAATATACTAAGTCCTGTACACAACACAAATGTGTGCAGCAAACAGCTAAAAAACAGAGAAAGTGCATCTCTAACAAAGACAAACAGACTGTACAGCCTCTTAACCAACACCCAATTATAACACTTGAAAATGGGGGAGAAAAACGCATTTATTACATGGTTTTCTATTGTGAATTTTGGAAATATGCACATTTTATACAGTTTCAAACACAGTCATTAGCACAAGCAAGGTAGCTGAAAATTCTTGTCTAAGGACTTTAGGGTCGATATCCGTAAAAATAGTATCAAGACTTCACTGACATTTGAACAAGTAACAATAGTGGAAAAATACCAAAAGGACAAAATGAATATTTTCAGAGTGCTAATGATAAAGACAAAAGTGGTACATTGTGTTGGAAATGACATTCTGTATAAAGAGTTTTGCCTGGGATTCAGAACACACTTCTCCAGTACTTTACAAAGATGTGAGTCTGGACACTGGTGAATCTCCTTGTTTTCAGATGGGAGTGACTGACAGATGTATCTCACAGGGGGCAGAAAAACATCACAGATTTCTGCAGAATCAGTGAATGAAGCCTAAACTCTGTTAATCTGAGGTGAGGTTTGATTTTATTTGTAAATCATACGTGACCAATGAGCTCCTTCTTTTCACGTGTCACTGAAATAAATGAAAGAAGGAAAAATAACACACACAAAAACAAACAAAAAAAACATTTGTTTCACCAATTAATTTTTTTCTTATATAATTATTATATCTCTTTTTTATTTATTATTATTATTATTATTATTATTATTATTATTATTGTTATTATTATTATTATTATTATTATTATTATTATTAGCATTATTAGCATTATTATTAGCATTATTATTATTATTATTATTTGATTGTATTAATTTACTGGTATTAAATTGATTATCTTCTCTCCCTTGTCATTTTTATGCAACTGGTCACTATGTCCGTCTGTCTTGTATAAAAAAAAAAAATGTAAAAATGGATCCGATTGGACGATCACGTTTTGACTTGAGACACAGCAGAGGACGTGGAGACCAGAGATCAGTCTGGATTTGCAATAAAAAAGTGCATTTTTTTTTTTAACAAACTCTATGCTTTCTCATCAAGCATTTTTTTTAGTGTTGAAATCAAGTCTGTAAGTCTATATTCTCGTGACCAAACTGCCAAGGACACAATAACAATAATACAAAAGCAATTAAGAGCTGTTAATTAGGGCTGTCACAATAATCACTATATCGAGTTATCTTTCAATACATATTAGATGGAACTATACTTTTTGGGGGTTCGTTTTTATCGTAGAGACTTTTTCTTAGCATTAGTCGGGAACTTTTTGTTATTTTTCCTGTTCTACAATTAGATTTGAGCTGTAGAAGGTTGAATAAATAACTCTATGACTCATTATAGCTGCAAACTAACTACCAAAGTGTTTCCTTCTGCTGTTTATTTCTCGCAGTTCATGTTTTTTAACCATATCGCACATTCACATTCAGAATAGTTTTTTGGGGATTAAATCAGTGCCATAAATGAGTTTCAATCTTACCGTTTAGCGTCTATATTTTCTCCAGCGACATATCAAACTTGAAAATGCGTTATCGTGACAGACCGAGCGTTAACGAAGCGCACAACGAACTTTTTTCCGCGTTCTCACTGTCCAGAATCGTACTGTATCTCTGACCTTTTACAAATGAACCGTCCTGTGTAGCTGCAGTCGTGTGGCTCGGCTCTGTGGTTTCCAGCCCGTCTCCTCCGGCTTTCCCCCCCTCGTCTCCCTGTTCTCTCCTCCACAGTCGTATCTCTCGGCTCGGATGTATTTTATGATCCACGCAGCCAGCCCATTACACCAGACGCTCTTTGGTAAAGGTTGTCTGCCTCTTAAATGCTGCCAACCTTAGTGATGTATTCCTATCCCTCTTTCTCCCCCCCCGTATAGAAATATGCAATACCGCCCTGGTTTAAATTCACTTTCTCAATACAAGCTGTTTATTACTGCGGACAGGCCCGCTATAGAGAGGAAAAAGTGCAAGGCGGAGACTGTCCCAGCACGAAATGATCCTCAAATGAATCTCTTTCTTTCAACGCGAGCACCCAATCTCCTGCACACTTGAAAATACGCGCTGTAATGGCTCCACATGCTCTATCCCACTTAGGCCTGACGATATGGCCGCAGTAAAAGTGGCGGGCTGTGTGATAGGACACACAAATCACAGCGGGGGAGGTTAGACGGCGCCGCCCTGCAGTTTAGAGGAAGAAGGACGGCGCGACGGAGGACGAGCTGTCTGCCTGATGGCTTCACTCTGGACTACAATGTCATTTATACGCACGCAGTTAGATAGTAGCGTCTGTAGGCCTGTCATGATAATTACTATATCGACATGTCTTTCAATATATGAAAGCTGGAACAATCGACACGGTGTCCATGAAGTCTCTTTACAGTTTTAAAATGTAATTACAAAGGCAATTGTTAAGATATATTAATTAGACTTGTTCTATTGTACTCAGTGGTTATAAAAGTTTTTAATCACGCTGCATTCTTATGTCAGGCGTCCCGTTGATTAAAGAGGCGTCCTTTTGAATGAACCTCTAAGAAATGGCTCATCCTCAAGAGAAGGCACAATCACGGTTTATTGAGACAAAATGGGATGCGCAGATTCAACCAAACTACAGAACAAAGTCCGGCAGTTCGTGCATGACGCAAGAAATATCTGGCAACAGAGACAGTGTTAGAAAGTTCACCAGATCTTACACCTCTGGATTTCTTTCTATGGAGTTATGTTAAAGATGTCGTGTATCGAACAAAGATACAGGACATGACTGAAATAAAACAAAAGACACAGATGAGATTGAACGGTTGATGAGGCTCTGCTACAGCGAACATGGTAAGAAACCCAGTCCCGTCCTGATGTGCTTTGTGTGACTAATGGAGCCCATATAGAGGATTAAATGAGGTCAAACACTTTGGAAACCACTGATACAATAGAACAGGTCTGACTAAAATATCTGATCAACTGTCTTTGTAACAAATGTTTTAAACTGTACAGAGACTTTATGGACGCGCTGTAGCTTGGAGCTCAATATTTATCGTGGGTACTTTTTCTTTTCCAAGTGTGGAGATTTTTGCCATTTTTATGTAATAACTTCAGATTTGAGCTGTAGAAAGAGGCATAAATAACATCTATGGCTAATCGGTTAATTTTGCCATTTATTGTTGCAGCTCTAGAGTTTTACTGGGACTATTTACAAACTGGTTTACTGTCGTTATCTTGTCTCGTGTCACTGGTATAAAGTATTTTCAATATTGTCGTTAATCGTGCTTCGAATTGTGAATCTTGACGGGCCTAAGCAAAATAAAAGTTCTTCGTTTGTGATGTTGTAATTCCACTGAAACATAGAAAAAACATGAATCTTTCCTGTGAGCGGGCTTGCATCTCCACAAACCTGACTCTTATCTGGCCTTTGTCGCCATAGAGATGTACTTCCTTTAGCTATAATATTCCACAGTATGGTTTAAAACTTATCAGTCTCTGTGGAGAATGGTCCAAAGTACGGTTTACACTTTCTATTTCCATGGGGTTGCGCATGTGACGTGCCATCACCAAAATGTTACGCTATGTTGCTTTAAGGTTAGGATAAGTCTCAGCAGGGGGATGAAGTACTCGGTTTTGTTACTTAAGTAAAAATACAGATATACAGGTAAAAAATTACAGTATCACATGAAAAAATCTACTTAAGTAAAAGTATTTAAGTCCCTGTTAAAAATGTACTTTTAGAGTATTTCACACAAGTGTTGTTCATTTGTTAAAGTGTAAATATAGAGATAATAGAGATTAAAAATTAGAAATATTTTAGTGACAGTAACAATATGAATTTAAAAAAAAACAAAAAAAAAAAAAAAACTGGGTTTCACATATTATTATTATTTAAAATTATAACAAAATGATTTTTGTTTTGCTGAAAGCCGAAGCTCAAACTCAAAAAATTTTGTCAGGATTACAAACATGGTAAAAATAACCCCTCAAATCATATGAAAAGTACTTTTACTTTTCAGTCCTCTTTAAAAAATGTAATGGAGCAGAAAGTGCAGATACTGCTCTCAAATGTAGTGAAGTAAAAGTAAAAATTTTCCACTGTAGAATGTACTGATGTAAAGTACAGATACCTCAAAATACTACTTTTACTTAGTTCCTTCCACCACTGCAAAGGTGACCACAGATTTATAGTTTCACAGTGTTGTTTTTGCGCGGTCACCTTTGACACCAATTTCACGCTGTCCGTCTAAGCTGGCTGTTTAGAGCACCGCTGTCAATACAAATGTAATACACTGAGTAATAACTCCTGCTAAGTATTGATCCTATGGGATTTCAACACTGTTAAGCACTCTATTCTACCAGCTTCAATCTTTACATGAGCGCCAGTGTGAGCGCCGGGTCTAGTGACAGGGAGATTGAGCCGACTCCTGCCCCTCGGCCCCACAGACCCCCCACCATCCCCCCCATACACCAGCGGCCTGTTAGCTCCACGCTCCCCCAGTGCGGCTAATGACTGCTAATTGTAAAGCAGCAGGAGATAAGCTAAAAACTGGACAGCAGAAGTCAATGCAACCGACACAATTGGCCCCTGACTGAGAGGCTGGTGGCCCTTCATCTGTCAACATGAGACTTCAGAAATAGATGGTTATTAAAAAATGACCAGCGTTTCAAGTCACAAATACATTTAGTCTGTGTCTGCGTGCTTGAAAATATAGCAGTATATATAAATGGACATAGCTAACGCGCTAGATGCCACGTTTCATGGGCGCTTCCGGCTCCATTGACTTTAGCTCCATAGAAAAACTGGCGCCTCTCGTCATTTTGGTCTTAAATGTTTGTGTTAACCCGCTCTACACGATCCTGGTGTTTTTGTTTGGCTATTGTGTCTGTAAATCAAGATATGAACATTAATAACAGATAAATCAGCCGCCTTTTTTCCCCTCTAGCGTTAGCAAAAGCTTTGTTTGACGGTGTCACCGAGGGAAGGGACATTATCTTCAACAGCCCCGCTCTGGATTGGCTCTTTGGTTGCTATGACACTCGCAGTCGTAATTTGTAATTGTAACGGAAGCGATGGTAGACCAGGTAAAGAGCTGAAAGAAGTTTTATCTGATATCAGAAGAGTGTAGGTACAAATAGCAGGTACATGTGGGTGTGTGAGTGTGTGTGAGGTACATTACAAAGAAACCTATCTATAGAAGACTGGTCCTATTTACATACTGTCTGTAGAAGGCCATGAATGGATATACCATTAGCTGTTTACAAGAAGGTGGAATACGTTACTAAAAGTTGCTTGCAGTCACTGAAAAGATGTATTACAACACCTCTTGTCCACTGAAAGATGAATACCCGTATCAGGTAACAGAAGTAGTAGGTTCCAGTGTAGACATCTTAAAATAAGCATGTGCCGCATTCTTACTGAGAAACATATTCACCTCAATGTTTAAGACACACAACATTCAACATAAGTTTTTAGAGTAAAATAATAAAACAAAGAATTCAAAATATGGATCTTGGCTCCAAATTGGCCGCTCTAACTGCTCTAGCCTCGATGAGCTTCATTTCACTGGAACTTGAACACTGTAGGTGAGGTTGCACTCACTTTGTCCACTTCTTTAAACATGAGTACATCGTATTGTTAGACAGCTGCCCCTCACTTCTGAACAGTAAAACACAGCATTGCATCGTAACAATATGATTCAGAGCCTATTCCATTTTCTTTTCCTTTTAACAGAAATGTACAATTGTATTTTATTATCAACAAACCAAGTTCTGAGTATTTTTACTTTCCAATACAAAAATAATTGGTTGTTTTGAATGCTCCAACTTCCAAAAGTGAATAGGAAAAAGTAAAAAATTTGGAGATAAGAAAAAAAAAAAAGGATAATTATTTTCGATTTCTGAAAAACTGGTTCAGCTAAAGTTGCTTTTTTCTTTGAGACTATCACTTGAGGAGTAGGCAAGAAATGTTTTGATTTTACTCCTGGACTAATCGAATGCTTTTCTAGTTCTGTTATTGATGGGGTTTAAATGTGTAACTCTATGGGTCCTCTTTAAATGTGTCACTCTATGGGTCCTCTTTAAACGTGTCACTTTATGGGTACTCTTTAAATGTGTAACTCTATGGGTCCTCTTTAAACGTGTCACTTTATGGGTCCTCTTTAAATGTGTCAATCTATGGGTCCTCTTTAAAGGTGTCACTCTATGGGTCCTCTTTAAATGTGATACAGGAAAAAAGTGCTCCACTGTGTTTTTAAACTCCATGCACCTTCACTAGAAGCATTTGGATCATTTCAGGAATTGCTGATCTCTGCTGAACTAAAGGTAAAAGGAGCTGTTAACTTGAAATCTACCACTTTGTGACATCACAAGGTGGAACAGAGCATTTTGAGCTTTGGAAATGTAGACAAACTAATAATAAAGTGTTACTCAAACATTAGTGAATGAAACAAAACACAACTCTGGGTCTGTTTTTGAGGAGGTAACATGACTTAAAACTCACAAGAGTCCCTTTTGTGTAATGTAAGACCTTTCACGTTATTTAAGACTAGACAGAAAACCCGCCTCTTCGCCCTGGAATTTAACACTAGCTACACAGGATATATTGGTGTCTTATTGTTCTTTACCCCTGTATCGTGTTATCTCTGTGTTATCTCTTTAAATGTGCCATAGAAATAAACTTGAATTGAATCGAATAGTTTACGGTTTGCTTTCAAAATGGCAGCTCTGTCTTCAGTATAAGTCTCTGTATCTCGATAGTGACACCACAGACGTCAGTACAAAGCCTCCCCTTGCATACATAAGTCACTTGACATTTGGATGCTGGGGGTCGGTGCTGCTCTCTGTGTAAATCCACTCTTAAGCTCTGCCCAGCCTCTGGCCTTAGCGTTGTCCCGGTGACTTCATCTCTTCCTCACCGGCATCTGTCCTTGTTGTTTTATCCCTTCGAATTTGCTTAAAATCTGAAAATCCTAATATCGTTGCGTTTTCTATTTGGCGGTTACACATATTAGCTCGTGTGGAAGTGAACTCAGCATATTCGTGAGGCATTGTGTAACAGAAAAGATTGGGCTTATCTGTATCATCTCCCATTTCAGCAGGAACATTTTGCCTTTGTTTCAAGTCCATTTTCTCCATAGTGTAAGCGTCAGCAGCAGCAGCCCGTACACCCGCCCCGGCCCCAAACAAGAACAGTACAATCCAAACCCTATTTCCATGTAGAGGAGAAGGAATCTTTCACTTTCTCGCTACTTTCATCACTCCATCCATCATCATCCAGTCATCTGTTTACGTTCTTTTGTTTCTCAAAAATTTTACATAGAAAAGCTGCCTGTATTTTTTTTTTTATTTCTGTAAAAAAATACTTCAAAACATAGTCATAATGGGGGCCTGAGACATAATCTCTCACAGATCTATGATTGCATCCTCAAACCCAAAGCAAACAAAAAGAAACAAAGAGAAGAATAGTGGGGCCATTAAATGTTGAATAAGGTCATTAAGGCTGAAACTGGAGACAATAGCTGTTTACAGTTTCAGTGTAGTTAGCTCCGCCCTTCAGACAAATATAAGACAGTGTCCACCTGTAATCTGACCAGAACTGAAGAAGCAGCGAAACGTCTTCACTCCTACAATGAATAATCCAGCTGACAGATTTAACTTTGTCTTCTGCTACAGATCAGACCTGGATGACTGAGGGACACACAGACATAGTTATAATATGTGACTGGGATGGACACACACATCAGTAGATAAATGGTCCTCCTACTGACCTACTGTCACCCCAAATCTTATAGTGCGCCCTGTTAGAATTTGTTATTTTAGTATGTAGTTTTTATGTTTTTAGCAAAAGAAAATTCAATTGTCAACTGATCAAAAGTTTCAGAGTGATGACGTTTGGCTGCTCATCCAAGCCGCTTCTTCAGTTCTGGTCAGATTACTGCTGGACACTGCCTTATATCTGTCTGAAGCTAACACACCTGCTTATTTACAGTTCCCGTTTGTTAGCTAGGTCTAATGAGCTACACTAAGTGTGAACTGTGCCTGAGTCATACTTAGCATAATTATTCAGGCCCCTAATGGCTGCGCTCACATCTATTAGCATACTGGCTATTAGCATACTGGCTAGCACTATTATTTTCATTGTTTTAATTTAGGTCTGAGGATGGAGGGATAAATAGGACATAAATGATGTCTAAGGCCTCTGTTCGTGTCTTTCTTGAGTTAATTCAATTACAATTACACATACATTGCAGGCAAAGTAATTACACCTCCATGGAGACAAGCCGGCGGCCCAAACCCTCCACCAGAAAAGTCACACAGTGCAGCTTTAACCTCACCTCTGCTCTGTCTCGTCTTTGTTTTGCTTTAGGTGTGAGGATGGAGTTAAAAATAGGAGACAGATGATGCCTAAGTCCCGCTATTCACTCTAAAGCTTGTCCAGTTGACAGAATAGAATTTTCTTTAGCTATGGATCATACCTGGACGATTGAGGGATTAGAGAGACAGCCTTCCTTGTTGGTTTGCTCGCTATCGCCCCCTCTTGCCCCCTCTCTGCTCCAGCACAGATGGCCAGGTCAGACATACACAGGTAACATACGACCTGTGCGTTCCCGGGACACCTGAGCCTCGGGTCCAGGGGCAAAAGGGTACCACCTCTCCGCACCTCCATCAGCCTGGGACGCATCCTCTCCCCCTCACCCTCTCCTTCCCCCTCTCCTCCTCTCCTCTGGCCAGTCAGCTCCACCCTCCCCCAGTGCGGCGAGCCTTCTGGAAGGAGCAGATGGTAAGAGAGATGTCCTCCATAACCTGGGACAGCAGCCAGAGCGGGCCCGTGGATGATCCCTGATGCCTGCCTAATAGAGGTAGACAGGGTGAGCGGAGACCGGCTCTGGCTGTGCGCGAGTGTTTGTGGAGAGGCTAATTTTATCAGCCTCTGTAATTAAGCATGTTTTTGGAATGTGGTTTTTTCAACCCACAGATTTTGGTTCATGTCTTGGCTGTTCAACAAGACTACGGTGTGCAGTCAACTTGTCTTTTGATTAAACTTTATAACACACACACAGAGAAACACAGACACTCTAACGTTATGGAGTATTTAGATGATTATTTTCAGAGGTGTGCAGTACGCATTTACTCAGTTACATTATTACTCAGTTACATTTAAAGACGTATGTTTCTAGCTGCATACTTTTAAGATTTTTTTAAATTAACAGTAACAGTACTCTTACTTGAGTAAAAGTCGTGGTCACTCATTCCACTCTGAGTAAGTGACAAAAGTTTTAAGTTGATGGTAAACGGTCACATTTTATATAGAGCTTTTGTCTTCAAGACTCAAAGAGCTTTGAGTGCATCAAGGACCCACTCACCCATTCACACACCAGTGTACACAGACACTGAGGGTGAGGGTTAAGTGTCTTGCCCAAGAACACGACAGCATTCATCTGTGGGAGCTGGAACCGCACCACCAACCTGTGGGTCGGTGAATCTGACCGCTCAAACAATGATGTTCATGTTGAGAGAGAGATTCAAACCACCGAACTTCGAATCAGTGGACAAATGCTCTACCAACTGAGCCACTGTCGAAGATCATTTGCACATCTGTGTTTCTTGTGCCGCTCCTTCAGACATGATGTATTTTGTCTCATTTTTGTGTTTGTCCTTTAAAAATAGATTTTGTGCATTATTTTAAGTTTGTCCTTTACATTACTGTAACTTTACATTATAAATGTATGTAACAGATGTAACGTCCCATCTGTCCCGGATGCCTCCTGAACGCCCTCCTGAGGAGGAGACGGGAGGAGGAGACGGGAGGAGGCCTCAGGTAAGTCTGGGATTCCCTGCTCAGACCCCGGCTCCCATGACCAGGCCCGGGATATGCAGAAGAAAATGGATGGATGTTACATCGCAGTAGTTACTCTTACTTGAGCAGTACTTTCCCCATATTCCCCATTTTTTACTCTTACTTGAGTAATTTCTCAGTCCACTGCTTTGTACTTATACTTGAGTAATATTTAACTTTAGTCAATTTTTTGGCTCCTCTACACAACTATTTTGCATTCACACTGATGTGAAGAAGGCAACAAGGGAAAACTCACTTGATTAAACCTTTCAGTGTTTTCATTTTTTTTTTTTTCCTTTGGGGAAATGACAACAACTTGTTGCATTCAATCTCCATATTAACCCAAATAAATCTTGTTTATATAAATGTTAACCAGACCCATCAAGAGAAATTTGGGGGCCCAAGGCAAGAAGCCTCACCTAGGCCCCTCTCTCTGTAGCTGCTGCTATCAGACTCGTCATTTTGATCTTAAAATGTTCGTATTAACCCACTCTACATGATCCTGGTGTTTTGTTTTTTTCGCTGTTGTGTCCATAACTTAAGATATGAACATTAATAACAGACAAATCAGGCACCTTCTTTCCCCAAAGTCACTTCTGCTAGTGATAGTAACGGGTTTGATTGACAGCGTTGCTAAGCACCTGCTTAAATCAGCGGTGTGGGCGGAAAGGGGCATCACCTCACTCCAGATTGACTCTTTGGTTGCTATGATACTCGTGGTCAGAATTCCAAGTATGGAACTCTGCTCCAAATTCTTTACACAGACTATGATGTTAACCTAATCTGGTAAAAATCAGACTGATATGTGAAGTGCTCTTGATTTGAGTTCTACGATCATCAGTCTGAGAAGGCTCTCGTTGAAAGTAATCGATTTAGACAAATACTTCACACTGATTAAGGAAGTGTCACAACGGGCGGAACAAGCCAAGAAGCCAAACTTTTGTTAGACCCTGTTTTCTAAATTTGAAACCACATCTTCTGCCCACAGAGGCCGGCCTGTACATCTGCTGATTAAAAAGCCCTGAGCTGATCATTGATTCTATCTGAAATAAAGCGCTCGCTCCCTGGTAAACCAGCAGTGCAGTCGGGAAGGGGCATTACTTTCACCAGCCTCGCTCCAGATTGGCTCTTTTGGTTGCTATGATACTCGTGATTGAAATTCCTAATATGGAACTCGACTCAAAATTCACCTCTATAATAACCACTAGCCTCGATGAGCTTCATTTGACTGGAGCTGAATGCTTAGTCAATTAGTCGGCTTCTTTACACAGTCTATGGTTTGAACTCATGGAAAGTCCCACAGTATGGCATTAAACTTATCTTCACAGAGGCCTGCCTGTAGATCTGTTGATTAAAAAGCCCTGAGCTGATCATTGATTCGATCTGAAATGATTGGATTGAGATGTAATGAAAAATGGATTAAGATGACAGCCTTGAAACAAATCACTGAAATGACGTGTGAGTCGAGCGTTGGCGGCGGTGGCACAGTTTGAACGCGCATGGTGGTACGTGGTTTGTATCTACATATACTGAAACCCTCTGATCCCGTGTGATCGCTGCTTCAGCATGAAAACAACAACAAAAAGCCTTGGAGGGATGGAATTGTTCAGATCTGTACCTCTGAGAGTTTGCCCGATAAGTCTCACGTCTGCTCCATAAGACCACACTCACTGTAAAGATATTCCTGCACAATATGGAAAGAGTCAGTGGGTTTTTAAAATGTATTTCCCCCCCCTTAAAATACATTTAAAATTCAAAATACCACAGGGACCGACGCAATGAGGGAATGAGCACAGCCTAGATTTTCTCTCATTTTTCCAGCGAGTCCAAACGGGTTGTTGTTCTCCCCAGACGCTTCTATCCTACAATCTCTTCCTGTTTATTAAATATTCAAATCTCAACCGCCACCAGTCTGTTTAGTAAACACTCCGGGGACCGCACGGCTGTGTTAAAGCATGGATGAAGGCTTGTTTTTGTTTAGTTTCGCTTCATAATGTCAGATATGTTAAATACTACTGTGTGACTGTTGTTGTACTGGTCAGTTCTCAAACACTGTGTCAAATATTCATATTGTTTATATCAATTCTACCAGAACAAAGCACACACACGACAGTCAGAGTTTACTATTTACAATTCAGTTAGTTTTGGTTTCATAATCTTCACTGGTTTGAACCATAGACTTTATGTATAAATGGACATAGCTAACATGCTAGCGCCGCGTTCCAAACAGGAAGTGAACATAGACGCGCTTATGGCTCCACGGACATTAGCTCCAGTTCACTTTCTATTGAAAACCTGTTGTCCCTCTACATGATCCTGGTATTGCAATTTTGCTGTTTTTTCTGTAAATCAAGATATTAGGCAAGGCGAGTTTATTTGTACAGCACTGTTCATACACAAAGTAATTCAAAGTGATTTACAGAATAAGAAAGAGTAAAATCACAATACAACAAATCAAAACATAAATAATCATCACAAATTTAACAACAAGAGTCATATGCACAGCTAAACTGAACCGTTTGAGCCTGGATTTAAACATTGTCAAAGTAGAGGTCTGTCTGACATCTTCAGGAAGACTGTTCCAGGTTTTACCTGCACAAAACTGAAACACTGATTCACCACGTTTAGTTTTGGTTTAGTCTTGGTTTCGTTCTGGTTTAGTCCTGACTCTGGGCTCCTGCAGGAGGCGGGTCCCTGAAGTTCTCTGAGTGTGAGATGGTTCATATAGCACTGATATTATTAACTTTTTACATTAATAACAGACAAATCATGCGCCTTCTTTCCCCGAGGTCGCTCCTGGTAGCGTTAGCAGCAGGTCTGATTGACAGTGTTGCTAAGCACCCACTCTCTGCTAAAGCAGCGGTGCGAGAGGGAACAGGTGTTACCTTCAACAGCCTCGCTGTGGATTGGCTCTTTGGTTGTTATGATACTCGTATATAAATAAATTAATGTAAAAATGAACTGAGCTTCATTGACGTGAACTGAATGCTATGTATGGATGATGTCATGCGACGTAGTCCCTTTATACAGTCTGTGGTTTGAACTCATGGAATGTCCCTCAGTACGGCATTATCACCTATCTTTATAAACAAGTGACCAGTCCAGGTTACGGGTCAGATCTGCTGAAGGGTGAGCCTGCTCTTTTAGGTGAAACATCCAGGGAACTCCATGGAAAGTGAGTTTGTAGGTTATACTTTTGGCCAAACATTCTTATATTATTTTATAATTTGAGTTTTGAAGTCTTCTCTGTCAGGCATTCCTTTGCATCACCGGTGCCACAAATAAGTCCATGATTAACTGTGCGGAGGCAGGCAGAGCTCCGCCGCCGTGACCTCTAGCGCTACCCGGGGAGCCCGAGCGCGTCCCTGCCCCGGAGGTGACGCCTGTGGGAGATTTTAACTACGTTCGCCTCTCTTTCCTCGCCTCCCTCTCCCACGGGTGCTGCAGATATGAGCCCAGTGCAAACACGGGCCACTCTCATTAAGGCACTGGTATTAAATTCGCTGTTATTAGAGAGGCCTGCTTTCATTTCACTGGCACAGCAAACCACAGACACCCACAGGAGGACCAGCGGAGCAGACTAGATTACACCCACAAGAAGCTCAGAACGTGTAGGGTTTTTGTGTGTTTTTCTCCGTTTGTGCCTAACCCATAAAGGTGTTGTGAGAAAAAGAGAGCGGTGTTCACATATTACATTTAGGGAAGCGCCAATCGCATCAAAAGAGCCTGGTTTAAAGTAATAACGGCTGATTTGTCTGGGCAGAGGGCAGCGGTCTAATGGCAGGGATCCCCGCTACGATCCGGCCTCGCCTCATTGGTTCTCTGTTGGCGAGGAAGGAGGAAAGGGGGAGGGAGGGGGTCATTTTTCCCATTACTGTTCACCCCTCCGGTCTGACAAGTCAAAGATGGACAAAATCAATATACATACAGCAACAGAGACTACTGCGCTGCAAAATCAATGCCACTTATTTGATCATAACAAGCTGAAAGAGACGGAGCGTTCTTTTGGCTCGCCATGTTGTGTGTTTTTATTCTTGGCCGCTGTGTAGTACTGTCTTTAGCCATACTATACAAATATTTACATGACTCATTTTTAGAAGACTGTTAGAGTGATAATGTTAAAACATGTGTTGACACAGAATATACACCACTACCATTTTAGATATAATAAAAGGTGATTTAATTGAAAAAATAAAATAAAAATAACACAAAATTGACTCTTGTGAGCTGTATGCATGTTATAATGCTGTTCCCTCCTCAAAACACACTGGAGTTGTGTTTTATTTCATTCACACATGTTTGAGTAACACTTTATTATTAGTCTGTCTATATCTCCAAAGCTCAAAATGCTCTGTTCCACCTTGTGATGTCATGAAGTGGTAGTTTTCATGTTAACAGCTCCTTTTATCTTCAGTTCAGTAGAGATTGGCAATTCCAGGGCTGAAATGATCCAAATGATTCTAGTGAAGGCGCGTGGAGCACTTCCTGTATTACCACATGATGACATCACAAGGTGGAACAGAGTGTTGTCAGTTTGAGAGAAGAACTCAGCCTAAATATGCAGGGATTGTGTGTTAAACATGTGTGAATGAAACAAAACACAACTTTTAAGGGCCCCTTAAGATAGTGTAATATGGGCCTTTTAAATTAGTGTAATGTGGGCCCTTTAACATGGTGTAATATGGCCCCATTAAACTAGTGTAATGTGGGCCCTTTAAACTAGTGTAATATGGGCCCTTTAACATGATGTAATATGGGCCCATTAAACTAGCGTAATGTGGGCCCTTTAAACTAGTGTAATATGGGCCCTTTAACATGATGTAATATGGGCCCATTAAACTAGTGTAATGTGGGCCCTTTAACATGATGTAATATGGGCCCATTAAACTAGTGTAATATGGGCCTTTTAAACTGGTGTAATATGGGCCCTTTAACATGATGTAATATGGGCCCTTTAAACTAGTGTAATATGGGCCCTTTAAACTAGTGTAATATGGGCCCTTTAACATAGTGTAATATGGGCCCTTTAACATGGTGTGATATGGGCCCTTTAACATGGTGTGATATGGGCCCTTTAACGTAGTGTAGTATGGGCCCTTTAACATAGTGTAATTTGGGCCGTTTAAAGCCTGTTGTCCACTGCACGATATTTTTGTCTTATAAGAGGATGTTACACTACACACGAAAGTTTGTCAGAGCGAATATCGGGCTGCAGACTCCATGTGGCAACGTCTCCAAAAATGTACAGGTTATGTCAGGCTAGCGCTACATGCTAGCTGTGTTTTGCGTTTGTCAAAGTTAGAACATTAAAGGGGGAAAAGGGAGAGAGGGTCCCGTTCAAGGTGGAGCTCTTCTGCTGTTACTAAGGAGCGCTTGTTTTTCCAGTTGGCCACAAAGATCGATCGTAGACGCACCGAGAGGAAGGCTCACGCTGCGACCAAGACTCCAAAACATCAGACACGCTCGCTATCAAACACAGCTCGTCTTTGGTCGTATGATTGTTCTAAGTTTGGTCTTCGTCCCGGTGTCACTCTGAGACCAAAGACCCGCGTTTTTTAGCTAAGACTCAAGATTTTTCTCAGGATCGTAAATCTTTCGTTGCAGATGGTCAAAATCGTGCAGTGAACATCTGGCTTTAGTAAGACGGGTGAAATGTCTTGCTCAAAGGTACAACAATAGAATGTTCTGAGCTGGGATTGAGCCATCACTCTACCGCCTAAGCCACTGTCGCTATTTGTATGGTAATTGAGTAGATAGTGGGATCCAGAACACTAATTTCTTTAATACTTTACAAAGATGTGAATCTGGTCACTGATGATTGACAGGTGGATTAGCCAATGAGGGACAGGCATCTGTATTGGAAATAATAAAGGATAAATGTATCACAGGGCTGAAAAACATAGTGGGTTTCTGCAAAATCAATGAACAAAGCATTAAACTGAGAGATCGATTTGATTTTATTTGTAACTCATGGGTGACCAGTGTGCTCCTTCGTTTCACGTGTCACTGGAAAAAAACAAATTTGATTACGTTTGACCGGGATTGAGATGTGACGGGGGGACGTGGGGACCAGACTGATATCGCTCTAACAATATATAAAAATACATAGATATACAGTAGCAGTCTGGATTTGTTAGACAAGAAAACACCATGAATGTAATGAACACATCACGACTTCGCAAGATCTCACAACAATCATAACACTTAATTTTGACAGTGTGACATCCCTTTTTTCCTATTTATGTCGCCTCACGCTTGTAACGACGCCCTCTTTGACACCATCGCTGCAGTCGACTAACACCCAGTGGAACTGCTAGTGTCCATCTCTGCCCTGGGGGGGACTAGTCTGGCTCATTTTATCCGCGTTCCTGTCTGTGTCCTAGGATTGAGTGCCCTCCACAACACCCTCGTGCCTCTTCGTCTCCTCCGCTGCCGTCTCCGCTCTCGTCAGGGTCCCCTCCGGGCACAACGCTCTGAGTGACAGGTGCACGCTAAAGTGACTCTGACAGGGGAACGCACATCAAATTCCCTGACAGTTACCTCAACGCGTTTGTCTGATAGTGCCGTGTCAGCCGCATAAGGAGATTACTGAATGGATTTAGTCGATGCTCTGTGATATAGGCTCTTCCCCCCATTCCCCGGAGCCTTTCTGATGTGTTGCTGTTTGGCCTGAACGTGCAGTTTGGCTGGTTATGATGAAGACAGAACAGGTGGCTGAGAGCAAAGTGTGCGCGTGTGCTGTTAAATCACGGCAGGAGGCTCGCGACGTCGCACTGGCATCTCACATTAAAGAACTTTTAGTCACCTTATAGACAGAAACTCACAATAATCCTAATTTGATTTACTTGACATTTTACTGATAGCTTTGCGCCTGTTAATTACAATGTTGTGCACAGTGTAGCAAACTGTAACGTGACTGAACATGTGATGATCTGAGTAACAACTGTAGACTGTATATATACATGGATGTAGCTAACCAGCTAGCTGCCACGTTCCAAATAGAAAGTGATCATTGGCGTGCTTCTGGCTCCATCAACTCTGGCTCTAATTCACTTTACGTTGGAAAGCTGTGTCCCCTTTCTCTGTAACTGCTGCTGTCAGACTCGTCGTTTTGGTCTTAAATGTTCATATTAACCCGCTCTACATGATCCTGGAGTTTTTATGTCACTATTGTGTCTGTAAATCAAGACATGAACATTAATAACAGACAAATTAGGCGCCTTCTAGCCTTAGCAACAGGTTTAACTGACAGTGTTGTTAAGCGTTTAGCACCTTCAACAACCTCGCTCCAGATTGGCTCTTTGGTTGCTATGATACTCGCAGTCAGAATTCCAAATAAGGAATTCTGCTCCAAATTCACCCCTATAACTGCTCTAGCCTCGATGAGCTTCATTTGACTGGAGCCGAACGCTGTGGGTGACGTCACACTCACTTAGTCCACTTCTTTACAAAGTCTAGTTAAGTTATTTTCTCTTTAATAAAAATACGCGAGTAACACCAATGGACAACGCAAAACCAGACCTAAACCCGCAGAGAATGCGCTCAGGCAAATTAACATAAATGTTCGATCAGCGGAGCAGCGCCAGGACGAAGAGACGCGGTCAGAGAAATTATTAAATATGCTTGAGTTACTATTAATCAATTAAACAAGAGACAAATGTGAGAAAATGTTAATGCCTGTCTGAGTAAAATGTATAATGTGTGTGATGAGGGGTTTCACAGCTGCAAAACATATTTAATAATAATTGTAAAAAATAAAGCTGAGTACTTCGTAGATTTCGCCTATTGCGGGTTATTTTTGGAACGTAGCTCCTGCGATAAATGAGGGACCACTGTACTATATCTGTGTATACCACTTATCTGTATATACCACTTATCTGTGTATACTGTGTCTCTGCTTGTACCGTCTCCGCATGTGCCGTCTGTTCTGTTCTGGTCTTGGTTCTCGTAGACCTTCTGTTTCTGCGGTGATGTGTTGTGTTCATTCGTGCCTGGGACTCATTAGTGGAGCAGAGTGTCTGTCGGAGCCCGTACGCTCTGAGTGTCCATCAGAGCCGGTATGCTCCGTAGCTCTGCCTCTTCCCCGCTCTCCGCCTGCGTCCGGCCCTCAGCTCTCCATCACCTGCAGTTCTCATCCGAGGTTCATCTCCTGTGATTCTCTGGAGCTCTTTATCTGCCCCCGGTGCCTCTATCCCCAGCCCGGCCTCTCAGCACCAGTGCCCCGCTCTCCATCAAAGCCCTGCGGTACAGCCATCGGATTGGTGCTTATCACAGAATCCATTCTTGTTGACCCATGTTGCCAATCCCAGTCATCACAGGGGCTCTTATTGTGGCTTTCACTCTGTATTGTACCTGTGTGATGTTTGCTAGCCTCTTCTGTGCCTTCACTACAATAATAATAAAAATAAAAAAAAACAGGACGTAGCAGCTGTTGACAGGGCTGGCTGACGTTCCTTCATTTAGACCAGAGTAATGCGGTTTCAAATCCTCTGTGATGGAACGAGGAGCCGCCTCAAGGACACGACACAAACAAAGGTCTTTCCCTGTCGACTGTATCACAACATGCGTCTTCAGAATCCCACGAAACATCGAACACGTGAACTTTGTACGTTTGTTTCAGATGACCTCACATGTATTTCTGCTATTTTTAATTGGATATTTTGAGTGCCATGGGAGGATTGTGTTTTAGCATTGCAATGAATTCATGTATAATTGTAAGTTTATACTTTTTTACTCGTATAAATTAATGAGAATTTTAAGACGCTAACTACCCATGTTGGCTATCCTGGCACGAGTGTTAATATCAGTAGTGACCCAGTTAATTGGGTCGTTCTGCGCTTCTATTTTAACTTTAAAATATGTTTCTGGCTAATGAAATCTCCAATAAAATGTTTAATTAAGGGTGAGTTCACTTGCGCAAACACCATATTAAAATTGGAATTAAAGCCAGAACTAAACCTGGACAAGATGAGGGCTAAACCAGGATTTGAACAGGACTCAAACAGATTTATCAGGGTTCAAACTCGGACCAAACAAGTTCAAGTAACACGCCCTTTTTTCAACCCAGCCTCCGTATAAGTGTAAGATAAAAATGGTAGATGGGCAAAATTATATAGAGCTCTTAGCGCCAAACAGGAGCAGTATACCATCAAACTCCTATTTCCATTTCATTTTTCACTACTTTCATCACCCCTTCCATCACTCCAGTCATATTTTTCTGTTCTTTTGTTTCTCAAAAAATGTAAATTGGAAAACTGCCTGTAGTCGTAATATGTGACTGGGATGCACACATTTTTATACAGCAATTTTCCACTTTCAAGTCACTCAAATCATTTTACAACAAGGAACCACTCACACTTTCACACACACATTCATACACCAGTGTACACAGACACTGGGGGCAATTTTCAAGTATCTGTACTTTGCTTAAGTACATTTTACAGTGGTACTTTTTATGTTTACTTCAGTACATTTGAGAGCAGTATCTGTACTTTCTACTCCACTACTTTTTTGAACAGGACTGAAAAGTAAAAACTATTTTTCATATGATTTGAGGGGTTATTTTTACCATGTTCGAGGAAACATCATGACAAAATTTTTCGAGTTCAAGCTTCGGCTTTGAGCGAAACAAAAATAAAAACACAAAATTCATTAGAAAAATAAAGAAATTGATTTGTATTGTTACTGTGATCAAAATATGTCTCAAATTTAATCAGTATCACTACATTTCCCCTTAAAAAATGAATACTTGTTTGAAATACTTTGACTTTTTACTCTTTAATAGACATTCCAAAAAATATGACCTGGCAAAATGTCTTAATTGCATAAACACCTGACATTTTTTTATAGGAAGGGCTGTAAAAACCCAACCCTGAGTACAATATGCATAATCTCTTGTATAATTGTTGATTATTGTTCATATCTGTAATGTAAAGTGTTTCTGAGCTGGCCAGATAGTTTTCTCATTGTTTGCTTGCATAAAAGTTACTCAAAAGTACATTCGTTTTGATGTTTTTCTTGTACTTAAACTGGTATTACACACTTATTTGATGCATCAAATGAGACAAAAATAGGGATGGATATGTAAAATAGAGGTAGTTGTGTGAAAAAAGGCAAAAGTACATGCTGATACCTCCTTTAACATGATTTTTATGGCTAAAAAAAGAAATAAAAAAGTCTAAGCGAGCTATCATGGTCTAATATTTTTACTTAAGTAGATTTTTTCATGTGATACTTTTACTTGAGTAACTTTTTGCCCCTGTATCTGTACTTTTACTTAAATAACAAAATTGAGTACTTCATCCACTAAGGCGAAAGACACAACGACGGCATTCCTCTGTGGGTGCCGGAATCGCACGGCCAACCTGTGAGTCAGTGGATCCGATCGCTTAACCAATGATGTTTACGTCGAGAGCGGGATTCGAACCGCCAACCTTCAGTGCGGCATGATTGAATTACTAGAATCTGAAAACGAGCATCTAGAAAACACTGAGAAAATAAACAAACTGTGACTAATTATCACTGTGAATAATCAAAATGGACGCCTTCTTAACACACGCTTTCACAAAATAAACAAGGTTCTACAAATACGACAAAAATAGCTAACATGAGGTTGGGTAAAATGCACATTCTGAAGTGTTCTGGGCTTCCTCTCGCTAGCAGGTGCTGAACCAGAGAAACGCCTTTAGCCTCAGACTGTCAGCTGTGCAGAAGGTGTGATCTTATTATGGCACCACATAGAGACCTGCCATTACACCTCATACATTAGCCCTGGTGTTTTTCCCACTGTTCTGTATTGTTTCTCTATTATTACATATATGGCACTGAATGTATTACTTTTAATAATTCCGCAATAATACCTTTAAAGGCACAGTTTTTTTCTATGCAGCCAATTTTCAACCTCTACTTAAAGATCTGTGTAATCCCTCAGTCATCCAGGTCTGAGCCATAGCAAAAGAGAAATAAAAATGTCAACTGGACAAAAAGTTGTAGTAGTAAAGACGTTTGGCTTCTTATCCAAGCTGCTTCTTCAGTTCTGGTCAGATTACTGCTGGACACTGCCTTATATCTGTCTGAAGGGACGAGCTAACTACACGAAAACTGTAAACACATAGTTTTGTAGTTTCTCTTTGTAGGGTAGATTATGCGCCCCTAAGTGTGCAAAGAGAACAAAGAAAACAACAGGGAGGAGCCAGGATGTGAATAGGTGTGAAATCACTCATTAGGGGCTTGAATGACGATGCTAAGTATGCGTCTGTGTAATCCCGGTCTTCCAGGTCTGATCCATCGTGAAAGCCAAAGTTAAATCTTACTCAAACAGGAATGGGGGCCTTAGACAACAACCTGTCCCTCATAACTCCATCCTCAGACCCAAAGCAAACAAAGGAAACAAAAAAGAACAAGAAAGGCCATTAAAAGCTGAAACTGGAGACAATAGCTGTTTACAGTTTCAGTGTAGCTAGCTCCTCCCTTCAGACAGATTTAAGGTAGTGTCCACCAGCAAACTGACCAGATCTGACTTGGACGAGCAGTGAAACATCTTCACTCCTATAACGATTTGTCCAGTTGACATATTTTATATTATTCTTTTACAACGAAACCTCTACTTAGGTGAGTCAAGAGGCAAGAACACAGATAGTTCTCATGAAAAGTGTTAAGGTTAGGCAGATTTAGACCCAAAAATAAACTAAAATCAAAATGAAAAAATTGTGTTGTCCCCAGGCAAGGAGGAGTGGAACATTTCCAGGAGAGGGCGCCACCAGCTGAAGTCCAGGAGTCTTCACTGCAGGAGCTATAGAAACACAGAAGATAAGAAGGTAAGTAAACTGGTCAAACAAAGTAAATATCAAACTCATAGCCAACTGAAAAATGACTAGTTGGGACTTTATGGTCAGCTTGATAGCAAACAGAGTGCAGGTGAGTGACTCCAGCAGACTCCGCCCATTTCCACACACACACACACACACACAGGTAAAGCGTCAGGGAGCGCCAGATAGGAAAGACTGGAGTCGCAGCCAGGGTCATGACTAAAGTGATCTTGTCTTTAGATGCAGTGTTTTGATAAATATTTACGACAGAGGGTGCCTTCTTTCTTTTACTAGAAGCTTTACCCTTTGCTGTTTTGTGCAATAAATACAGCATGAGATTGAGAGGCCAATGGATATATAATTTACTGACAAAAATGCTGTTTGTTTTATAAGTCTCAGGCGTGTCCAGCAATTATAGAGTAGTCCCTGCCCTGTTTCTTGCCCCCTGTCCCCCGTCTGAAACTGCTCGAACCCCCTTCACGAGCTGACAGCCCCTTTCTACACTTTCTTTCTTATATTTAAAGGGCACGTATTCCTCTATTTTCTGATCTGTTCTAATGTTGTTTCCTCATCCCAAACAGACCTGGAGTTGTGTTTTGTTTCATTCACACATGTTTAACACACAACATGCAGATTTAGGCTGTGTTCTTCTTTTCTCAAACTGAAAACACTCTGTTCCACCTTGTGATGTCATGTGCTAATACAGGAAGTGCTACATTGTGTTTCTAAACTCCATACACCTTCACTAGAATCATTTGGATGATGATTTCAGCCCTGGAATTTCCAATCTCTATTGAATTAAAGGTAAAAGGAGCTGTTAACTTGAAAACCGGCTCTCAATATGAACATCGGTTGAACAGTCAGATCCACAGTCCCACATGTTAGCAGTGCAGTTCCAGCTCCCACAGATGAATGTTGCTGTTGTGTCCTTGGGCAAGACACTTAACCCACCTCTGTCTGCGTGTCTGTGTACACTGGTGTATGAATGTGTGTGTGAATGGGTCAGCAGTTCCTTGATGCAAAGCAATTTAAGTGCCTTGAATGTGGGAAAGCGTTATATAAAAATGTGATAATTAACTAAAACTACAGCGTCGTGACATCACAAGGTGGAACAGAGCATTTTGAGCTTTGGAGATACAGACAGACTAATAATAAAAAGTTACTCAAACACGTGCAAATGAACCAAAACTCCAGGTTGGTAACAGCATTATAACATGACTTACAGTTCACAAGAGTCAATTTTGCGTAATATAAGACCTTTAACGTGCTTGTTTTTCACTTCCCTCCTACCCACGATGCATTGCGACCCACACTCTGTAGCGGGCATGCTGTTGACACATGAGTAGTGTTTGAGCCCCGTGTGACGCTCAAATGGCAGAGGACATTGCTCATTTCCAACCTTAAATTGCATGGCTCTCATCTCTGACCCTCGCGTAACAGCCTCACTCAGCCAATTCACCAACCATTCTCCCTGCACAAAAACAAGTATGTTTACACAGCCCACACACACAAACTCAAGGGACAAGGTTAACGGCATTAAAACACTTCCAGATCGGAGGGCGCGGACAGAAATGAAATCTCTGTGACCATTCAAAGCACATGGAGGTTATGAATGTAGATAGTTAATACTGCAGGGTTTATGGTATTATCTGGACATGCATACAGGAGATGACCCAACCACATGTAGATGCAGAGGTGGGTTTAAACTGATCGGTCCAAGGTCAGAGAATGCAGGCTGGATGGTTTCACTTTATTCAACGCTAACCTCAACGTGAACCAGAAAATATACATTATGTAAAGCAGATTATCATGCAAAATGGACTTTTCAGAGCTTTTAACCGTGTTGTGGTTGTTTCTTTCTCATTCACCATGTTGAAGTTGTGTTTGGAGTGATTTGTATTTGAGTAATCTTTAACCGCTTATATAAGACGCCATTTTGCCGATCAACCGCCGTTTTCACCTCCAAAGGTACACGCCCACTGTCATGTACACGCCCACTGTGACGTACGCACTTCCTTCTCCAGTTTTATTTTCCTAATCGTTAATACTCGTAGGGTTCCGCTGTGTCCTGTAGTCATGAAGTCGAGAAGCTATCCATAGGGGGCGCCGACAGCTACACGGCGCTTTGTTGTGATGGCGTTTACAGCGATGTCATCTCCCATTGGGCACCACAGTTTTCTGATGTAGAAATCAGCGGACTTGTTTCTTTTATTATGTCGTTTTAGATGAATATTGTGATTTAAAATGTGTAAATTATAACATAATGATCCACAGGTGTCTTTAAAAATTCAAACAGAAAAGAAAAAATACAAATGTCTATATTTTTACATGAATATCGTTTAAAGATAATAATTCTTATACAAATTTGAAACTAAAATATTGAAAATAAATACCAGGAAATAGAACTAAAAATAATATACAATTTTGCAGTACTTGTTGTGCATTCATGCATCTAAAATGGGACTAAAAGAGACTAAACTAAACCCAGAACAAAACTTGAACTAAACCAGGACCAAACAAAATCCAAATCTGGTCTTCACCTCTGGACCATCTCCTGTCACAGTTTTACGCTTTTTCCCTGAAGTATTTACAGAGACGGGTTAAAAAACTTTTGCTTTTGGCCTGTGCGTTCTGGAGGTGTTGTAGAACTGAACCAAACAGTTCAGAATACTGCACAAACTTTTAAATAGGCTAATTATAAATCGGCTATTTGTTATCTACGACGGTAATTATTTACCGCGACTTTAGAAAACTTCCAGTGGAACCTCATTTCTGTTCTGATCACGGCTCTCTGCGTTACACAAATCTAAGAAACTGGACATGTTTCAGAACGTAATATTTCAGTGAACAGACTTGCCATTTTTTGTGAAAGTCAAAACCAGCCTCAGATCAGACAGTCATTTATATCCTGTGCCCCGGGGTAGGACCCTGTCTCCATGGTGACGGGAGCATGTTGTCCAGTTTAAGGAGCAAGAAAATAATGGCTACCCAGAAGGCAACGCGATGGACTACGTTTTACCATTTCACCTCATGAGCAGAGACGAGTTGGCCTGTCACCATAATTACTATATCGACTCTACACTGCTATATTTTATACTATAGATGGAACCTGGAACAATATTTTTTGCAGTTTTTGTCCATATGATCAGATTTAAGCCATAAAAAGTTGAATTTATAACTTCTGTTTCTTATTACAGATGCAAACTAACAACTAAAGTGTTTCATTTTGCTGTTTATTTAGTGCAGTTAAGGACTTTTTAAAGAAAAGTTCGCAGGTATCATAGCAATCAAAGAGCCAATCTGGAACGGGCGCTTAGCAACGCTGTCAATCAAACCTGTTGTTCACGCCAGCAGGATTGACGTTGGGGAAAGAAGGCGCCTGATTTGTTCATGTTCATATCTTGATTTACGGACAGAAGAGTGAAACAAAAACTCCAGGATCATGTAGAGCGGGTTAATATGAACATTTTAAGACCAAAATGATGAGTCTGACAGCAGCAGTTACAAAGAGAGGGGACACAGTTTTTCAATAGAAAGTGAATTGGAGCCAGAGTCGATGGAGACGGAAGTGCGCACATGATCACTTCCTGTTTAGAACACGGCTAGCAGGTTAGCTATGTCCATTTACATATACAGTCTATACTTTGAATCAGAAGTAGCGAAGGTTATTAAAGTCCATTATTATGTGGTACGACCTGTGATTTGCATTAGCTGTTGATGAGTGACAGTTAGAGAAATGCAGCTCATGTTTTTTTTTTTTTTTTTTTTTTTTTTTTTTTCACAATATTGTACATTTAAAATAGTTTTTGTGGTTTAAATCTGGTCTTGTTTTTTTTTGTCAGTGGTTACTTTCAATATTTATCGTTCATCATCTATATTTAGTTCAGTGATAGATCAAACTTGAAATTTTGTAATCGTGACAGGGCTAAGGATGAGCGTCGGCCCTTCCGCTCCACGCCTTTGGTCAGATCGGTGTAAATCTTCTCATTACTTTGAATGCAGGTCCTGATTTATTTATTTATTTATTTATTTATTTTAATTAGGACAGTGCATATTAATCAACATGTCAACAAACAGCATCAATGTAAATATGCCGGAATTAGCACAATAGCTACTTTACACCTGTACTCCTGTACTTTACTCCTGTACTCTGTAATTGGGCAACAGTAAAACGGGCCAGTAGACTGTATATATAAATGGACATAGCTAACCTGCTAGCCACCGCATTGCAAATTGGAAGTGCGCATTTCCGGCTCCATCAACTCGTCATTTTGGTCTTAAATGTTCATATTAACCCTCTCTACATGATCCTGGTATTTTTATTTCGCTATTGTGTCTGTAAATCAAGATATGAACATCAATAACAGACAAATCAGGCGCCTACTTTCCCCGAGGTGACTCATGCCAGCAACAGGTTTGATTGACAGTGTTGCTAAACCAGCGATACAGGCGGGAAGGGGCGTTACCTCCAACAGCATCACTCCAGATTGGCTCTTTGGTTGCTATGATACTGGCATTCGTAATTCCAAATATGGCAATCGGCTCCAAATTCACCCCTATACCTGCTTTAGCCTCGATGAACTTCATTTGACTGGAGCTGAACTCTGTGGGTGACGTCACACTCATTTAGTGCACTTGTTTATACAGTCTATGGTCGTTAGACAGAACGGGATTGTAATGGCGGGTTAACGGTATTTATTTTGCAGCGCGCTCTTGCTCTGCTCTTGTGAGTCACAGCTTGGTGGTGTGGGCTAAAGTGTTGGGTCAGCGGGGAGCAGCCAACGCGAGCAGGAGGGAGAGGGAGGAGTCTGTGTATGTTTCTGTGCTGCTGTCCACTGCTATAAAACGGCATGAACCACAGATCTGATTAAATCCCATGCAGGCCCGGGTCTATAGGGAGCTTTGCAACGTAATTTATAAAGGTTAATAAATGATAAATAGTGACATTTACAGGCTTTATATTACTCAAAATGGACTCTAGAGAGATTTTAGTCATGTTATAATGCTGTTACCTCCTCAAAAACAGACCTGGAGTTGTGTTTTGTTTCATTCACACATGTTTATTATTAGTCTGTCTACATCTCCAAAGCTCAAAATGCTATGTTCCAGCTTGTGATGTCATCAAGTGGTAGTTTTCAAGTTAGCATCTACCTACTACCTTTAGTTCATTAGCAATGTGTGGAGTTTAAAAACACGATGGAGGACTTCCTGTATTACCATATGATGACATCACAAGGTGGAACAGAGTGTTTTCAGTTTGAGAGAAGAACTCAGCCTAAATATGCAGGATACATGTGTTAAACATGTGTGAATGAAACAAAACACAACTCCAGGTCTGTTTGTGATGAGGGAACACGGGCCCTTTACCTGCTCATTTGTCGTCCCTGTTTAAATAAACTGTAAATAAATATTGCAATTTACAATGAACAGTGTAAAATAATGATCCTTGTGTGTTCTAGTTTCATACAAATACCTGGAAAAAAGCATAAAATCACGTCTCCTTAAACTGCTACAGCTCCAAGGACAGTTCTCATTAGCTATTTCAAAGTCGCAAGAACTCATCTATTTCCTCCCCAAAAATAACACTCTTTGATTTCATTTATACTCTCAGTCTGGATATTTTAATAATTTACTTTTATGAGTCACCAGTTCCTCCTCTTTTCTTTCTTTGGCATTTGGCGCTCGTCTGATGGCTCCCTGAAAGCAGCGCTACGCTAATGGTCGATCCAAACACGGTGACATGCTTCCTCTTCACCGTCCCACAGGGAGCGACTCCGGGGAGCATGTTTATCCTATCTCTTGTTTTAGATGTTTGCTAATTACTTATCAAACACAATGGGGAGATAAAGAACGCTTAGCAATTAATTATAAATGTCATTTTAAAGAGTTTCTCAGACAAAATGCTAAGCCACGTTTCATGTGTGAGTACATTTGTTATCTTGATACACCAAAATTTGTCACACCAGTTATAAATATATATATATATATATATATATATATATATATATATATATATATATATATATATATATATATATATATATAAATATATAAATATATATATATATATATATATATATATATATATATATATATATATATATATATATATGTATATATATGTATATATGTATATATATGTATATATATGTATATATATATATATATATATAGTCTGGTTGTTGTTATTCTTGTAATTCAGTTGATACTTTGCAGCTGATGTCATCAACAATCCCTAGTGGTGTGATGCTAACACTAGGCACTGCTCTGTCTGTGGCTTTGTTAGACTTTGATCTGAGGTTTGTTTTAACACAATCTGACCAGAAAGAGCTGATTTGGCTGGAACTAGTACAAAAGGTAAGCTAATATGTGCAGTTAAACCATAGACTGTATATATAAATGGACTTAGCTAACGTACTAGCCGGCACATTCCAAATAGGAAGTGATAATGGGCGCGTTTCCGGCTCCATTGACTCCAGTTCACACTCACAAACTGTCACCCCTCTCTCTATAACTGCTGCTGTCAGACTCGTCCTTTTGGGCTTAAATGTTCGTATTAACCCAATCTACGTGATCTTGGAGTTTTTATTTCACTGTTGTGTCTGTAAATCAAGATATGAACATTAATAACAGACAAATCAGGCATCTTCGTTAGCAATGTGTTAAATGGCGATTATCTCTGTTGGCGATTATCACAATTATATAAAATCTACCACGAACAATTACTGTCAACCCTTTTTATTACAATAAACGATATTATTGTATTTGTACCATCCCTAGTGACATCACCCACAGCGTTCAGCTCCAATTGAACTCACTGAGGCTAGAGCAGTTATAGGGGCCAATTTGGTGCAGATTTATATTTAGATTTCTGTGAGTATCATAGCAACCAAAGAGCCAATGTGGAGCGAGAGTGTTGGTTTAGCAGGGAGCAGGCACTAAGCAACGCTGTCAATCAAACCTGTTGCTAACGCTAGCAGGAGCGACCTCGGGGAAAGAAGGCGCCTGATTTGTTTGTTATTAATGTTCATATCTTGATTTATGAACAAAATAGCCAAAGAAAAAACCCAGGATCATGTAGAGCAGGTTAATACGAACATTTAAGACCAAAATGATGAGTCTGACAGCAGCAGTTACAGAGAAAGTGATCACAGTTTTCTAATTTAAAGTGAATTGGAGCCAGAATCGATGGAGCCGGACGTGCATACATGATCACTTCCTATTTGGAATGTGGCGGCTAGCATGTTAGCTATGTCTATATATACAGTCTATGCTTTGGATGAAATAATTGACCAGAAACGGTTGACATAACACATTTATTAGGGGTGATTACGATGCACTACTACCTGTGGTTTGCATAAGCGGCTGATGAGGGAGAGTTAGAGAAAAAACGACAATGAGATGAGTGAAGCGGTGAGATTAATATCCTGCCTCTGCGTCCCAAGGAGACTTTCATTTCCTCTTTTACCAGCACTAAAGAGCCCGAGTATATGTGCAGAGCTGTGTTTGTAATGAGGAGCTGCAGAAGGATGCGAGCCTTCACTCTCATCGCTCAGGTATAAACTTGGACAAGGAACCTTTTGGCCTGTGGTTTGAAATAGTCTGAGAGAGCGCTGATAGATTACCTTTCTTAGTGTTTGTGCCATTGGAAAGCAAAAGTGAAAATACTTCTTTGATATGAGGCTACCTGAGTTTTTCATCATTAAAGGTCCTATATTATGCAAAATGGACTCTTGTGAGTTTTAAGAAGTGTTATAATGCAGTTACCTCTTTAAAAACAGACCTGGGGTTTTGTTTTGTTTCATTCACATATGTTTAACACACAAACCCTGCATATTTAAGCTTCTTTAGTTCTTCTCTCAAACAGAAAACACTGTTCTACCTTGTGATGTCATCGTTTGATAAACAGGAAGTGATGATTTCAAACCTGGAATTGCCAATCGCTACTGAACTAAAGGTTAAAGGAGCTGTTAACTTGAAAACGACTATGTTTTTGAGGAGGGAACAGCATTAAAACATGACTTAAACCTCACAAGAATCAGTTTTGTGTAATATTACCTTTAACATATAGGATGCTTTCACACTTGCAAATGATATATCGAGATAATCCACTTGTATCGGCAAATTTGCTCATACAAAACTAACAACGCTAAACCAATGAAATGTTAGACCACTCTTTAGACCCGCCCAACTCTGCTTCTGATCCATTTTCTGGTCCATTTTCCTGTCAATCACAGTCAAGCCCTGGTTCTGTTTACTTCCCAAAACATGGAAAAAAAACAGCTCCTCTATGCTCCACGATTATGAGACAGGAGAGACCGTGCCGGGGAAAGAAATTTGAGGGTTTGAAGTAGTGTGAAAGCAAAAGTCCAAGGAACGAACAAAAATAACAGAACACTTTGGAAGTTTCCAAAAGTCCAGCCCTTGGTGCAGACTTTTGGTGTGAGTCAGCCCAGAGATACTTTCAAATGGTGACTTTCTGTGACCAATTTAAGTTGTGTAAATTAAATCTCAGGTAAATCAGGAACGAACGAACGAACAGGGAAGCGGTCAGTGTTCGTGTACGCGTGTCACATCCATATATCTTACTTCATATATTCGAGGTGTTCTATATGTATATAAAAGTGTAAAAAATGTGTCTCCAGGTATTTTTCTCTTTCTCTTTGCTGCAAACACAGACCAAAAACCAGATCTAACTGTCACGTAATCTGATTATTCTAATTATCTGAGTTTTACAGTCCATATAAATACTTCCAGTGTGACTAATGGGACAATAGGACCCTCTTCACGCTGTTTATTTGAATGACGAGGAAGTGTGCAGAGGTATCTTCTTGGGTTATTAGAGGCGTGCTCACATCAGCTCCACACTGAATGTAATTATAATGTGAAGAAATGTTTAAAGTCTGCTACACAGACTTGTAAATGAGGCTCTATATATAACCATCACCAAAGACGGAGTTTAAAATGCTGCTCTATTGACATGGAGCGGAAGAGTTCGTTTTCTGGTCATTATAGTTTTGTAATTTTAAATATAGTAAAAAATAAAACTATTACGGCTCGTGGTTTCCCCAGATATAATGATGCAATACCTGGATTTGTCAGTCTTTCAAATGCTTTGCTCTGACAGAATTTGCGCCTAGAAAGCCTCATCGGAGTTTATGTTTTACTTTGAATAGATAAAGATGTTATTGGATTTGAACAAGGTGACATTTAAACATTATATAGTGCCTTTCCACAGTGTCTTGCCCAAGGACACAACAACAGTATTCATCTGTGGGAGGTGGAATCGCACTGCCAGCCTGTGGATCAGTGGACTGAGCTACTGTCAGCCCCGTTTGGCAGTTTGCATGTCTTTAAATACTGTTAAAGGTCAGAAAATCGGATAATAATCAGATTGTGGCATGGTGTGAAGGAAAATAGCACTGTTGCCATAGCAATTCCAAACAAAATCTGTCTTTTGAATGGTCAAAAGTCTTCAAAATGTTGTCTGTAGAGGCCAGGCAAATCTTACAGGGTTTCTATTCATCACATTTTTAGGTATGAAGTATCCACATTTTACTGTTATAATTTTGATTTACTTTTTAATCAAATAATGTTAGAATAATATGTTTATTGGTATTTTAGTGTTTTTATTTTGATATTCAGGTTTTGTGTGGTTCCGCTCGACCATTTGATAGAGACACTCGCCTGGTTTACGAGCGGAAGTGTGACGTGTCAGCTTTCAAGCACATTCAAGTAAAAAATAAAGTTAATCAAAGTGTATTTACCTCCAAAGTATGGGTCAGCCAGCAAGGTATGTGTGTGTAATTTTCATGTTTTTTTTTATTTTTTTTATGTCTTTTATCATACATTCTACGCAGCCCCGCAGATGACAGAAAGGAGAAGAATGATATTTACGAAAATAAAAGAGATATTATCTTGAGGGAACGACATAATTATCTTGAGGGAACGAGATATATTCACTTGAGGGAATGAGATCTTATCTTGACGGAACGAGGTATTATCTTGAGGAAACAACATAATTTCTATACATATATTTTCATGAGCGCACAAGATATTTAACTTAAAAAATTAAAATAATATCTCGTTCCCTCAAGATAATTAGGTCATTCCCTCGTGATATTTAAGTCTTTCCCTCAAGATAATATCTTGTGGCCACACGTTAATATAATATTTTGTAAATGCCCTATACTGGGCTCCGTACATTTCTAATTGTAATTTCTGTACATTATTTTAGTTTTGACGGTGGCGTTGTTGGCGTTGGTGGCATCAGTGACCAAGTTTACATATTCAAATTAAAGATTAATCAAGCCATCAGTAAAATAACTCTTTATTGACTGCACGAGGAGGTCGCGTGATACTAATGGAAAAAAAGTAAAATTCTTAAAATCAAGGAGTTAGAGTTTGCACCTAGAAATGTGATGGGCACGCAGAGATGGAGGGATACTTTAACAATGTATTTACTTACAGAATACTGAATACCTGTATTTAAATGTGTTTGGTAACGTATTCATGTGTGAATTTGGGCTTTAAGTATCTCCTATCACTTTTTGGAGAAGGAAAAAGGAAAAATCTCACCTACCTCAACACCAGAGCAGCGTTTTAGATTTTTCTCACTGATTATGTAAAGTGTGAAGCCTAAATATCATGTTCTTTTGATTTAAAAAAGTAACTAAATACATATGTATATGTATGAATACCACCACATGAAGGAGTAACTGTACGAGAATACAGCTACTCAAAATTAGTACTCAGGACACGTATTCACGTACATGTATTCAGTTACTCCCCAAACACTGCCTATAAACAGCCCAGACCGCCGCTCTCCTGCTCCCCCCTTCGCCTGCAGTGCTCTATTTACCCATAAGTCTCCTCCTTGTTCGGCGTATCGATTCCCGTATCCTCTCCATCACTGAATAATTAGCCTATCCACAGGTGGGGGGCCGGCTCGGGGGTGCGACGGCTCTCCAAAATGAGACCGCAGATAGCTCCGCCCTTCCTCTGTCTCAGCCCCTCATAAAACGTCCGGCTCCTTTCACTTTTATGGAAGGGGGGAATATATGGCGTTATTTACGAGGACAGTATGTGGCAGATTTAATATTTTAATTTGATTTTATGACCTGGAACATAGGGCCCGGCCGGACACTTTATGGCGCTGGGACCACGGGGAGGGCGTCGGATCAGATAGAGCCATCCTTCACGTGTCTCCTGTCTAATTACCGAGCATATCTCAGCCCGTGGAGTGACTGGGGCCACTCGTACTTGTGTTGTGTTAACTAGGGTATTTTCAAAGTATAAAAAATTAAGCTTTAAATGAAAAAAGGTTTCAGATGGTTTTGCTAAGAACGCATGGGAACTTAAACTGCCCATGTTACACTGTTTTCTGATCTCTGTTATAATGTTGTTTTCTCACATGTTTAACACACAAACCCTGCATATTTAGGCTGAGTTTCAAACTGAAAACACTTTGTTCCACCTTGTGATGTCATCATGTGGTAATACTGTGTTTTAAACTCCATACAACGTCACTAGAATCATTTGGATGATTTTGTAATATAAGACCTTTAATTAAACAGAGAGCATCTGACAAAATATTACCGTATTTTCATGAGTATAAGTTGTACTGGAATATAAGTCACACCAGCCAAAAAAATACATAATAATTAAGAAAAAAACCCCCATATATTTCACATATAAATCGCATCTGAGTATAAGTCGCACCCCTGCACAAACTATGAAAAAAAGAGCAACTTATAGTTCGGAAAATATGGTATGAGGTAAGAGTATTATAATACAGCCTAAACCTCACAAGAGTCAATTTTGTGTAATATAGGACCTTTAACAAACAGTGAAACAAACATAAAGCCGTTTTTAATCCTATATTGTGTCTTTACTCTATAATTGTAAGTATTCAGAATGCATCTCTCTGATTGGACCATGTGTCAGAATACGTTCCAAACACATTTTAATGCAGGTATTCAGTATTCTGCAACTAAATACATTTTCAAAGTATCCCTCCATCTCTGCGTGTCCATCACATTTCTAGGTGAAACTCAGACGCCTTGATTTTAAGAATTCTCTTTTCCAAAATGTCTCCATTCCATCACATTCTTCCATTTGGATACTTCATACCCGAAAGTTAAATGAACAGAAACCCTGTAACATCTGCCCGCCCTCCCCTCCTCTTCCTCCTCTCCTCCCCCTCCTCTCCTCCTCCTCCTCTCCTCTTCCTCCTCCTCTCTCTCTCCCGCACCCCTCAGCCCATAACTTCTGCCAAACGATGCGACGGAGCAGCAGACAGAGCAAGTCTAATAGAGCCGAGATTGATGGTTGAAACGATTGGCGGCCGTACTGTGGGAGATTCATGCCTCACATCTACGGAGCTGCAGACAGATGGATCACGAGACGGGGCCAGAAAAGTTTGCACGCTTTTCATGGCTTCTCCTTTGCCGTATGGAGTCGGGACTATTACGAGCTCGTACTGGACGGAGAGCTGATCGATGGAGCCGATACGATGATTAATACTGTTGTTTGGATTGGTGGTCATCCTAAAAATTCACAATAAGAACAAAAGTCCCGCTCCCGTAAACGAGCACGCGGCTTTGATTTGTTTTAATGGAAATCAATAGAGTTGTGCTGTTTCTGAGAGAATTTTTAATCATGAGAAATTCATTAGTTTTCCATATATATATAGACACACACACACGCCTCCCATTGCCTGGGATCCAGAATATGCTTTTCTCCAATACTTTATGTTCAGATGGGTGTGATTGACAGGTGGATTAGCCAATCAGGGACACGCATGATCAGTCCATATAGAAACAAATATGGCCGTTTATGAGGAAAAAATAAAGGAAAAAAATACACCATATTTTCTGGACTCTAAGTCACTACAGAGTATAAGTTACACCAGCCAAAAAATGCATAATAATGAAGAAAAAATATATATAAGTCTCACTGGACTATAAGTTGCATTTTTGGGGGAAATTTATTTTACAAAATCTGAGACCAAGAACAGACATTTTATCTTTAAAGGCAAATTATAATAATAATAAAATAGAGGCTGAATAGCAGTACAGCACGCTAACAACACATTTATATTTATTCAGCTACATGAAGCACAGACAGAACTGAACACGTGTCTGGTTTGTTAATGTAAGATATTAACACTTTATCAGATAAATAAAGCATAATAAACAAGCTAACAAGTTTACTCCAAATCACTAAATCCATGGAATTCTTCATCCTCGGTGTTGCTTCTGAACAACTCCACCTGCTCCAGAGGTAGAGGAAGTTCTGTAGATGGCTGCCATACTGGTACACAAGCCTACAGTGCCCTCGTGCAGTTGTCAGTGTGACAAATTTCACATTTAAGTCGTATCTGAGCTTAAGTCGCACCCCTGGAAAACTATGAAAAAAAGTGTGACTTATAGACCAGAAAGTACAGTATACGACAGTGGGATACACTGTCATATACTGTATATTCTCCAATACTTTAGAAAACTGTTCAGATGGACGTGATTGACAGGTGGATTAGCCAATCAGAGACGCGCATCATCAGTTTGTATCAAAACAAATATGGCTGCTTGATGAGAACCAAAAGAAAGGGGAAAAAAATATCACAAGGGACTGAAAAACATTATGTGAATCAATGGGCGAAGAACTAAACTGAGAAAAAATTGAATTCCAAACAATGGGTGACCAATCAGCTCCTTCGTTTTAAATGTGTCACTGAAATAAACAAATCTGATTGTTTAAGAAAAAAAAAACAAAACAAAAAAAACACATACTTGTGCCATTAGCAGTTAAAACGATTTGTCTTTGAGTTTTACTAAAATGTGGTATGAGTAAAAATCTGAGGCAAAGTTTGAGTAAAGCTCGTGAAGTCATGGTACACACAGGGATGCCTGGCAGTTCTCAGGGGAACTGGCAAATGAGCGTCTACCCAGCAGTGCTCCGGTCCAACACAGTGATTATCGATCTGTCTGCGGGGTCCACGGCTCAACCAATCAATGCCTTCACTGGTCCCCTAAGGATTCTGGGATAGGAGGAGAGGGACGAGCGAGGGAGAGGAGGGGGGAGGAAAGCCGTGCAGGAGTGATTTCTGTCCGAGCGCAAATCACAAGCTTAATTGATGGCTTTTAGATTGGTTTAAAAGGGCTATTTGACCCCCCGGATGACTACACCACCTGGGGCAGGCAGTGAGGCGGAGCAGTTTACAGGGTTTAGTGTCATTAAAGCTCGGACTGAGGTGACGGCAGGGTCAAAACACACACTGAACCGCACACATAGGCAGGGTGAATCCAACATGGCTGCCCCAGTGGGTTTAGCCAATGCAAGTTTCAGGATGTGGAAAATGTGGAAATGGTTTACAGTTCTTTTCCTTTAAAACATGCTTGTAAACATGTATTTGTAATAACATAAAAAGTGTAAGAAGAAGCTGAGGTAGTGTTTAGACATTTAGACAATACCAGTTTTGATCCTTTACATAAAAAGTTCAGATGTTATAAAGAGCGGTTATGGTGATGTTTTGTATGTTGGTTGGTGCTCTTCATTTTAACATGATAAAGTCAAATAAAAGTGATTAAAAATGCTTGTTTAAAGGTACAGAGTGTAAGTCTCTGGAGGTGGCTATAGAAATAGAAAGTTAAAGCCTTATTTTGTAACGTTCTCCATAGAGATAAATGGATATTCTGTGTATAGTTTTTCAGTGTAATAAAAATAACCAAAAAACAAAAGAAAAAAAAGAAAGAAATGGGAGATGCTATAAAATAAAAAAATAAAAAAAAAGAAATGCATTAAAAACAACAAAAAAGATAACAGGAGAAATGCAATAAAACAGTCGAAAAAAAAGAAATGCAATAAAAAAACAAGATAAAAAAATGCAATAAAAACAATGGAAAAAAGAAAAAAGAAATGATATAAAAACAACAAAAAAATGCAATAAAAAACACAAAAAATGAAAAAAAAAATGTAATTAAAAACAACCAAAAACACACAAGCAAACAAAAGAACACTCTTCATAGATCTGACTTGTAACTTGGCACGGTGGAGTCACTTGTGTGTCTCCATGGAGATAGATAAGTTTAATACTGTACTGTGGAACATTTCAGGCAAAGTAATAACATCTCCATGGATCCAAGGAAGTTTGTTTTGTTTGTTTGTTTTTTTTTCATTTTGGTTGTTTTTATTGCATTTTATTTTCTTTTTTGGTAAATATTATCTTATTTTTGTGTTAAAAAGCAGTTCCTTCAAATGTCCTGCCTGCTTTGCCATCCATGAACCCGTCTAAAACATATAAAACACAGGTCGTACTTAAATACTTCCATATATATTGTGAGCATTCTCTTTTATGACGGCTTATTAAAGAACCATCAAGTACTGAACTCAAAATATCTTCTGCGGGCAAAAGATCACACTGTATTTAAAGTCTCTGTGATCAAACTGAAGGTCTTGCTCCCAGGGCTAAATAATTAACCAGAGCTTTAATTAAACCTATAAACGAGCAAATGACCCCCAGAGAACTGCAGGGGGCCCGCTCTTAAAGGCTAGCGAGCCCTTATACGGCGTCTATAGTGGGATGTATAGAGTCGACCGTGTGCTCCCGTCTCCGTTTAGTCCTGCTGTACACTCAGATTGAACTGTTTTTTCTCAAGTGCTTTGGTAGATCTATGTATTCTTGTCAGTATTTTTAAGTATGTACAATGTGAGGCTATGCAGAGTTCAAAATTAAATATATGAAATACTTTGTTTAATTTTAAAAGCATAACTAAAATATATGGACTTTACTCTAGAACTGGTTGGTTTAATTTGTAAAAAAGATTTTTTTTTTCTGATAAATTAAAATTTGTCATGTGGGTACTGTGGCTTATACCATCTTTACTATTGCAAGACTGCACACATGCCTTGGCAGGGGTCTGTCCTTCCGAATGATTCTATTGAGTTTTGGATATTTCTGTGTTTAATTCTGTTGTTCATATCTTCCCAGTGTTACTTTTTGCTGCTGTGGATCTTCAGCATTTAAACATAACCCTTAACTCTAACCCTAACCTAACCTCTTGACCCTAATCCTAATCCCTAACCCTTACCCTACCCTAACCTCTAACCCTAAAATAACCTTACTCCTGAACACAATCCTAACCCTAACACCTAACCTAACCCCTAACCTAGTCCTATCCTAACCCAAACCCTAAGCTCTACCCTAACCCTAACCCTCTGACCCTGATCCCTAAATCATAACCAAACCCTAACTCTAACACCTAACCCTAACCCCCTAACCCTAATCCAACCCTAAACCAACCCTAGCCCCTAATACCCTAACCCTAATTCTAACCCAACCCTACACTAACCCAACTCTAACCCTAACCCAAGGCTAACTCTAACTGAACCCTGACTCCGACAGAACGCTACACTAACTCAACCCTAACCCCTAATACACTAACCCTAGTTCTAACCCTAATTCTAACCCTAAATCGAACTCCTAACCTAGCCCTAACCCTCTAACCCCGACCTTAACCCCCTAACCTTACTCTAACCCTTAACCCTAATCCTAACCCTACTCTGACCCCTAACCCTAATCCTAACCCTACTCTAACCCCTAACATAGCCCTAACCCTAAATTCTGACTCTTAACCCTAACCTAATCCCTAACCCTCAACCAAACCCTATTCTAATCCAACCCTAACCCCCAAACCCTTAACCCAACCCCAACCCTACCCCTGGTTTATATATAAAGCATAAATCCTCGAGCACTTTCATTTAGACTTCGGCTCTACGGCAGCACAGCCCGACCAGCTCATTTAGCCTGACATTTGAGCGGACGCCGTCGCAGCTGGAAGTGACTGTAAGGAGGCACATACCGGGGCATCTGAGTCAGTGGACCAGCTGACACCATCTATCTCCATAGGCCGAGGGGAGCGCGGAGGAGAGGAGAGCGCGATCGATACAGCAATGGGTTGATAGAGTGTTTGTGAGTAGCCGCATTTCCACCTATTGAGCTCGGGTGTTTCTAATAAGGCAGAAGATTTATAATGGCAGGTGTCTAATGACTGGGCTCTTGAATGGTGAGCTGACAACACAACGCGAGGACCAGACGGAGCTAACAGCGCTGGGGCCTATTTGGGTGAGCGGCTAAAACATATTGGAGAAGTGAGACATATAAATATATTCATTTCGATGCTGGATCCAAGAGGGGTTTCTGGGAAATTTATCAAAGCCATTAGCAGACGTGTGCAGTAGTTTTCTTTCAAGTATTTTACAACTTTTTTCATAACAAGGAAACAAAAGTTGAGATGTGCTGAGTTCTTCTTTCAAACAGAAAACACCGTTCCACCCATAGACTGTATATATAAATGGACATGGCTAACCTGCTAGCGGCTCCATCGACTCCAGTTCACTTTCTATTGAAAAGCTGTGTCCTTTCACTCTGTAACTGCGGCCGTCAGAATCATAATTTTGGTCTTAAATGTTCGTATTAACCCGCTCTACATGATCCTGGTGTTTTTATTTCACTATTGTGTCTGTTAAAGAAGATGTGAACATTAATTACAAACAAATCAGGTGCCTTTTTCTTTTCTTATAACATGGCTTAAAGCTCAATACAGGACCTTTATGGAAACATGCATTTGTGTGAGTTGTCTTGCCTTTGTACAGACCTGACCTGTAACTTAGTCTGATGGAGCCACTGTTTCTCTCCAAGGTGCTAGATAGACTGTTGCCCCCCGAATCTGTTAAAATGGGTGAAAATTGAAAAATAAAAAGGGTTGCTAAGGATACGGCATGTGTGTGACTGTTTCTAGTGACAAACACACTTCAGACCTCTTCACGAGTCGATATTTTTGAAAGTAATCTGCTCTGTTTCAAAGTTGCAATCTATGTCATTGTTACTTGGACCGATCCGATGCTTTTCACCTTGTTCTGGAAGTTGCCGTGGGCGCCGCCATCGTCATTCGGGTCGTGTTATTTTACACGGGGCTGTTGATATAAGCAGACTGCAAAGCTGTTACAAAGCTTCCAGAGAATTAGTCCGTTGTTGACTTTTTGGTGCACAAGAATCATTCATCAATCATCATCGTTAATTTAATATTTTATTTTGTATTTCTACCATCATCATCTACCATCGTTGGCTCGGCTCCAGTAATTTGTTGCCACAGTTGACCTGTTCCCCGGGAGAGCAGTGGATTCCCGGAGATCACAGGCGTTAGCATTAGCAGCATTAGCATTAGCAGGTGGTGGGGATGTGGGGATGGGTGTCCACCTGCTCCCGGACAGCTGCTTCTGCCCACTCAGCTAATTGTCTGGCAGGAGGCCCGGGCTCTGCCGGTGCGCCTCCGAATGAGAGTCAAGTCTCTGCATCCTGGACCCGAGATGAAAGGAATATCTCACACATCCCAAGACAGCAGAAAAGTCTTCTCCATCATTTTTATTTATTTATTTTAATTAGAAAGTTAACTGAATTTGTTGAGACTCAAAAAAAGTTACCAAACTGGCCTCTATTAAAGGCATCAAAGACACGCTGCTTTTTGTTAGACAGGAGAGTTAATTTACTCGCTTTATATATTTTGGCTACTTCCTGTATCTTCCTCAGAAGCATCACATGTAGGGATGGGACGATAAACAATTATATCATCTATCATGATAAAAAAAAGTGTTGACAATAATCATTTGTGGCACTTTTTATATAATCATGATAATCACCAAAAAAGATAATGGCCATTGTGTCAACAGAATGTGCAGAAAAAAAAACAACTTCTCCCTGTTGTTTTCCTCAAGATCACAGTTGTTTTCACTTATAACAAAGTACAAGACGTAATCAGATGGAACCTTTAATATGGAACCTGTTCATAATATTAAAATTGTAATTATTCATATTTATTCATTTTTAAAACCTCAGCAACAATAGTTATCGTGATTTAATCGCACTTATTATGGACATGATAATCGTGACACCAAATTTCAGTATCGTCCCATGCCTGATCATGTGATGGTGTAGGCGCTATCTTTCCACTGGTGGAGGCAGGACGACAGCGGAAATTGCCATTTTAAGTAGCTAATCAAAATAGGTAAATGTGCCCACGGGACTTTAAACCGGGACGAGGGGCCTTTTCACTCTCACACACTTGGGATACTGTCCTGAAGAAGTCGGACCGCAGATGGCGCTGTCGTCCTGCCTCCAGCGGTAGAAAGACGGCGCCAAAGGCAGTTTTTCAGCTGACCGGACGCGTCACAGCAACATCACGTGACCACTCTGAGGCGCTAGTGAGCAGTCCAAACTCTCAGGGATGAAAACAAACTAAACTTTGGTCTGAAAAAAGACTCAAAATCACCTTTTAAAACAGGCATTGGACTCACTAAAAAAAGTTGCATATTAAACTTTAACTGAGGCATATTTACATTAGCATATGTTTAGTTACAGTGGACTTTATTTGGGCTGAGGCTGGCGCAGTGAGATGAATGTGCTGACACACCTCTCTGGAGCAGTGTGGCGCTGTAACCTTGGCAGCAGCGTGGTGCCTGCTCGGCCGCTCTGGTAGATGGATGGCGTTCGGCACAGGCTGGCACAGGCTCTCCATTATGTTACCGCCGATCCATAGGAAGTGGCCTTGACTTCTGGGTTTCTTCCATTCTTTTGCTTCTGCCTCTGGCTCCTATTTACTCCTCTACTTTACAAAGCTCTGTACATGCCGTTTCATGTATCTTTATTTGTACAGGGAGAGCACCACACTCTATTTGTCATGAAACAAAACGAACAACTGCACAGGTCCATTTAAAACATTAAAAACAGGAGCAGGTGTGAGTATATAAGTTTATCACCAGATTATTTAAGTGCATTAGTGGCACCGATCTATCCAGTTTTGCATGTCCTTGAAGTGCGGCCAGTTTTTTAGACGTAGATAATCGCGAGATCTTGCCTTAAACGTTCAACAAACAGGTGCGAAATTGAGTCAGTCTGTCGTCGTAGTCCCTTATGAATTTTTACATTTTATACAGTGTTGTTCTGACTGACAGACAGCAGATAGTGTCAACCTACTTTTTCATAGAGTGATGGGTTTAAATTCGTCTCCTGTTATGAAACGAAGAACTGAGTGAAAGAGTGAATCTAAACTTTTCAAAGTAGAAGCTGACGTCTGCAGGGCAAGGCAAGTTTATTTGTACAGCGCAAATCACACACAAGGTATTTTAAGGTGTTTTGCAGAATAAGAAAGATATTAAAATGACAATACAACTAATCAAAATATAAATAATCACAAATAATCGTCATAACATTAACAATAAAAGAGAAAAGTGCAGAATAAAACCCTTTCAGTCACATGCACAGATAAACAGAACCTTTTGAGCCTGGATTTAAACATTGTCAAAGTAGAGGCCTGTCTCACATCTTCAGGAAGACTGTGAAAACTGAAACACTGATTCAACATGTTTGGTCCTGGTTTAGTCCTGTTTTTAGTCCTTGTTCAGTCCTGGTTTAGTCCTCGTTTAGTCTTGGTTTTGAGTCCTGGTTTTATCCTGGTTTAGTCCTGGTTCAGTCCTGATGTAGTCCTTGTTTAGTCCATGTTTAGCCCTGGTTTAGTCCTGTCTTTTAGTCCTTGTTCAGTCCTGGTTTAGTCCTGGTTTAGTCCTCGTTTAGTCTTGGTTTTGAGTCCTGGTTTTATCCATGTTCAGCCCTGGTTTAGTCCTGTCTTTTAGTCCTAATTCAGTCCTGGTTTAGTCCTGGTTTAGTCCTGGTTCAGTCCTGGTTTAGTCCTGGTTCAGTCCTAATTCAGTCCTGGTTTAGTCCTGGTTTAGTCCTGGTTTAGTCCTGGTTCAGTCCTAATTCAGTCCTGGTTTAGTCCTGGTTTAGTCCTGGTTCAGTCCTAATTCAGTCCTGGTTTAGTCCTGGTTTAGTCCTGGTTTAGTCCTGGTTTAGTCCTATCTCAGTTCTGGTTTAGTCCTGGTTTAGTCCTGGTTTAGTCCTGGTTCAGTCCTGGTTCAGTCCTGGTTTAGTCCTGGTTCAGTCCTAGTTTAGTCCTGGTTTAGTCCTGAGATGGTTCATATGGCACTAACATGTCGTAGATGTGGATTATATCAACATAATCTAGTACGGAACAATAATTTTTTAATTCAATGAGATACAAGACTTGTTTCTGTAATAACATGATCATTTCTATTTTAAACTGTTACATAATTCTGTGATATGTTTTTAAAGGATAAGACAAAACCCAAGATATGTACAGGTGGTGACTCTTTCAATCGATTTACCATTTAGTGTAATAAGATTTGTTGCTTGCACGTCACATAAATGTTTTATTAGTTTAGTTTTATTTGCATTCAGTGATAATTTAAGACTTTTGAGAGGATTTTGGATTTCATTAAAGTCCATGTTATTCACTGGTGTAGTTCACTTTAGCACATCAACAGAGTATAAGCAGGTACATTTAACGAGTGAGAAAAACGCTTCAGTTGAGTCTGGAAAAGATTTGAATCGAGCTGCTGAATACCCATGAAAAGGTACATGATGTAGCTTTACCGCCTGCTTGTCTCCATGGAGATGTCACTGGCGTCACTGTCTATTGGTCAATGGTCATGTTTTTATTTAGCACTTTTCTACCTTTAAGTCATTCAAAATACTTTAAATCAAGGAACCACTCACCCATTCCCGTGTACACAGACACACAGGGAGTGAGGGGGGTTAATGCCATACTGTGGAACATTCCAGGCAAAGCAATGTTTATGTTCATTTATTAGGATCCTGAAAATTCAAAGTCAAAATTGGGAACATTTGGGTAAAAATTGATACTTGATCACGCTGGGGATGGTCTACATCAGTGGTCCCCAACCTTTTTTGCCCCACGGACCGGAACAATGTAGGTTTTATTTTCACGGACCGGCCTTCTACGTGTGGCAGATAAATATGGCAAAAATAAGTTAAGTGCATAAAAAATACAACTCACCACAGTATACCGCCACATCAGTGGGAGGTCTGCGCTCGTTTCTTCTTTCCTTCTTGCTCATGTTTGTTTCTTTCAAAAAAACTCTAAATCTTATCTTTTAATCCCTGGTTCTTGGTCTCCATGTGCCAAAGCAGTTTTGAAGGTTTCATTGCCTCATTTGCTTTTTCCGCATATTACACAGAGCAAACTCTGCACGTGAGAATCACCTGCAGCTACAAACCCATATTTTAAGTAGGACTCCTGGTATTGTCTCTTAAATTTTAAATATCTTTCTTTTTCTTGGAGGTCATAGTCTCCTCTTCTGACTCCTCAGTTGGCCTTTTCTCCTTTGTTAAAAGCTCTCCAAAGACTTTTGTTTTGGCTCATTTTCTCTCACTTGTGGCTCTACTTTTGGGCGACATTTGTGATGCGTTATATGTGATACGTCATCACGGAGGACAAGAGCAGATCTATCACAGATATAATAAACTTGCCACTACATCAAATAGATTTCTGTGGCGATTTCCTATCAGGATTTTCATTATATATCTACTGTTAAACCTTTCCTGCTTCGGTCCCTTGACCGTGGTCGGGAGACACAGGGGAGATCCGTCTTCTCCAGGGCCGAAGGGTCACTCTTCCTCCGGGGTTTAACTCCCTGTTCTTAACCTCAAAGTTTGGAGTGTGGTGCGAGCTCAAAGACCCCAGTCTGTTGCTCCAGAGTCGGTGTCTTTATTATCTGTCTGCACTGTAATAATACATCACTTCTGCTCTAACTCACACACTGTCTTTGTCCAAGTGCATCTGTAGACTCTCACACTCTCACACTCGCCGCTTCTCCGCGGGTTGAACCACATTATGCGCCACATGCACGCGCACGTCACCTCTCACTCACGCTCACGCACCACATTGAACTAAAGCACATAGGAGCTAGACACACATCTCACAACACTACGGACGAGCTTATTAGTGCGTCATGAGGGACGGCCCAAAGTTACGTAGGAGAGGATGTGGTCGCTGATAAATTATTTACTGTTTTTGTGCGGCCCGGTAGCAAATGCGTAACGGACCCGGCCCGATGGTTGGGGACCACTGGTCTACATCACATGTGTCAAACTCAAGGCCCGGGGGCCAAATGCGGCCCACCATGTCATTTTATGTGGCCCGCGACAAGGTAAATTTAAATGTATGTCATGTTAAAATGTCAGTTTATCAGAAGTTATGCAGTTACACAGACATATTTTTTATATCTTTGCAAATTTGACACAAACCATTTTGCTGATGTGGCCCTCGGTGAAATTGAGTCTAACACCCCTGGTCTACATGTATCTCTATGGTGTAATGTTCGGCAGTTACCATGGTGACACAATGCACACAAGAGTAAACACAGCTAAAAATTGTCTGAAAAAATCCAAACCAGATTTAAACAACAAATTTCAGGAGCCTGTGAGGAGTTTGGTTTTCAACAAAAGGCTTAGAGTGACTAGCTGAAAAACTGTTGGCTAATGCTAGCTAGCGTGTGACTGTAACTTTATGTGGAAGAGGCCTGTTTAACAGCACAAATCAACTCACCTGTTGTAGTTCCAGCTAAATCAAGTTATTTATGGCCAGATTAAAGTGTAATTTAAATAAGAGAGCTTCAGACCGAACAGTGCCCCCAGTTAGCGTCTCATGGGGCTAATGGTTGTGCAGATGAACAGCTGGTGTGTGCTCGTGCGCCTCCAGCTCTTTTATCTTAATTAGGCAAATGCACATATGTGAGAGTGTGTTCTGACCAGACACTGAGGTCAGAGACTAGAACACGTCTCAACACACTGATCTACAACGAGAGAGGGAGAGAGAAAGAGAGGGATGGAGAGGGAGAGAGGAAGAGAGGAGGAGAGAGAGAGGAAGAGAGAGGGAGAGAGTGTGTTCTGACCAGACACTGAGGTCAGAGACTGGAACAAGGCTCAACACACGGTTCTACAACGAGAGAGGGAGAGAAAGAGAGGGATGAAGAGTGGAAGTGAGGGAAAGAGAGAGAGGAAGAGAGGAGTAGAGAGGGAAATCTACACAGATCTACAACAAGGGAGAGAAGGATGGAGAGAGGGATGAAGAGAGGAGAGAGAGAGTGTGTGCTCTACAACGAGGAAGGGGGGGAGAAAAGGAGAGAAAGAGGAAGAGAGGGGGAGAGGGAGTGTGTGCTCTACAATGATGGAGGGTGGGAAAGAGTGAGAAAGAGAGGAAGAGAGGGGGAAAGAGGGTGTGCGCTCTACAACGACAGAGGGAGAGCGAAAGAGAGGAAGAGCGGGGAAGAGAGGGAGATAGTGTGCTCTACAATGGTCCATAACGAGAGAGGGAGAAAAGGGGAGAGACGGAGAGAGAGTGTGCTCTACAATGAGGGAGGGAGAGAGAAAGAAAGGGGGAGAGGGGGCGAGAGGAAGAGAGGAGAGACTGTGCTCTACAATGGGTCCACAACGAGAGAAGAGAGAAAGAGAGGCGAAGTGTGCGCCTCCTCCTCCCTTCACATAGAGCTGAAGGGAGAAGGGGGGAGAGAGAAAGAGAGAGAGGGACAAAAGGTAAAGGAGAAAAAGATGAAGAGAAAGAGAGAAGATAAAGGAGACAGAGATGAAGGGAGAAGGGGAGAGAGAGAAAGAGAGAGGGGAAGAAAAGTTAAAGGAGACAGAGATGAAGAGAAAGAGAGAGAAGGTAAAGGAGACAGAGATGAAGGGAGAAGGGGAGGGACAAAGCGAGAGAAGGTAAAGGAGACAGAGATGAAGAGAGAGAGCGCTGCATTGTGTAACCTTGTGTTTCCCTCGGCCGCTCGGCTCCAGGCCTCGGCTGCTCCCCCCTCCAGCAATTAATCATCTGATACTGAGCTTACTCAAGCGGCGAGCAGTCCACACATTCTAATTAAACCAGAGAGAGAGAGAGAAAAGAGGAGAGGAGAGAGGGAGAAGAGAGAGATCAGAGCAGTCCACACATTCTAATTAAACCAGAGAGAGAGAGAGAAAAGAGGAGAGGAGAGAGGGAGAAGAGAGAGAGCAGAGCAGTCCACACATTCTAATTAAACCAGAGAGAGAGAGAGAGAAAAGAGGAGAGGAGAGAGGGAGAAGAGAGAGATCAGAGCAGTCCACACATTCTAATTAAACCAGAGAGAGAGAGAGAAAAGAGGAGAGGAGAGAGGGAGAAGAGAGAGAGCAGAGCAGTCCACACATTCTAATTAAACCAGAGAGAGAGAGAGAAAAGAGGAGAGGAGAGAGGGAGAAGAGAGAGAGCAGAGCAGTCCACACATTCTAATTAAACCAGAGAGAGAGAGAGAGAAAAGAGGAGAGGAGAGAGGGAGAAGAGAGAGAGCAGAGCAGTCCACACATTCTAATTAAACCAGAGAGAGAGAGAGAAAAGAGGAGAGGAGAGAGGGAGAAGAGAGAGAGCAGAGCAGTCCACACATTCTAATTAAACCAGAGAGAGAGAGAGAGAAAAGAGGAGAGGAGAGAGGGAAAAGAGAGAGCGCAGACCAGTCCACACATTCTAATTAAACCAGAGAGAGAGAGAAAAGAGGAGAGGAGAGAGGGAGAAGAGAGAGAGCAGAGCAGTCCACACATTCTAATTAAACCAGAGAGAGAAAAGAGGAGAGGAGAGAGGGAGAGGAGAGAGATCAGAGCAGTCCACACATTCTAATTAAACCAGAGAGAGAGAGAAAAGAGGAGAGGAGAGAGGGAGAAGAGAGAGAGCAGAGCAGTCCACACATTCTAATTAAACCAGAGAGAGAGAGAGAGAAAAGAGGAGAGGAGAGAGGGAGAAGAGAGAGATCAGAGCAGTCCACACATTCTAATTAAACCAGAGAGAGAGAGAAAAGAGGAGAGGAGAGAGGGAGAGGAGAGAGATCAGAGCAGTCCACACATTCTAATTAAACCAGAGAGAGAGAGAGAGAGAAAAGAGGAGAGGAGAGAGGGAGAAGAGAGAGATCAGAGCAGTCCACACATTCTAATTAAACCAGAGAGAGAGAGAGAAAAGAGGAGAGGAGAGAGGGAGAAGAGAGAGAGCAGAGCAGTCCACACATTCTAATTAAACCAGAGAGAGAGAGAGAGAAAAGAGGAGAGGAGAGAGGGAGAAGAGAGAGAGAGCAGAGCAGTCCACACATTCTAATTAAACCAGAGAGAGAAAGAGAAAAGAGGAGAGGAGAGAGGGAGAAGAGAGAGAGCAGAGCAGTCCACACATTCTAATTAAACCAGAGAGAGAGAGAGAAAAGAGGAGAGGAGAGAGGGAGAAGAGAGAGAGCAGAGCAGTCCACACATTCTAATTAAACCAGAGAGAGAGAGAGAAAAGAGGAGAGGAGAGAGGGAGAAGAGAGAGATCAGAGCAGTCCACACATTCTAATTAAACCAGAGAGAGAGAGAAAAGAGGAGAGGAGAGAGGGAGAAGAGAGAGATCAGAGCAGTCCACACATTCTAATTAAACCAGAGAGAGAGAGAGAAAAGAGGAGAGGAGAGAGGGAGAAGAGAGAGATCAGAGCAGTCCACACATTCTAATTAAACCAGAGAGAGAGAGAAAAGAGGAGAGGAGAGAGGGAGAAGAGAGAGATCAGAGCAGTCCACACATTCTAATTAAACCAGAGAGAGAGAAAAAAGAGGAGAGGAGAGAGGGAGAAGAGAGAGAGCAGAGCAGTCGACACATTCTAATTAAACCAGAGGAGAGGAGAGAGGGAGAGAGAGAAGATAGACATAGAGAGAGGAGAGCAGTCCACACATTCTAATTAAACCAGAGAGAGAGAGAGAAAGAAGGAGGGAGAAGAAAGAGAGAGAAGGAGGCAAGAGAGGAGAGAGAGAAAAGTGGAGAGAGGGTAAGAAAGGGAGGAGAGGGAGAGAGAAGGAGAGCCACGAGAGAGAGAGAGAGAGGACGTAACCTGTGTGGTCAGGTGAAAGAGTGTGAAAACATAAAAGAGCAGAAGTTTTTAAATTTGTGCTAAACTGTTTCTGTTCTTTGCTTTAACTTTGTTTTTTCTAAAGAAGCATCTGCCGTTTATGTAGAAATGTAAAAAGTGTCAGAACAACACTGTTTAAAATGTGTTTTTGAAATGACTCAATATCTCAACTGTTTGTTCAACTTTTAACACGATATCTCATGATGGTCTACGTCTAAAAACTGAACAACAGAGGACGAGTGAGAAAGAGGAGAGAGGAGAGAGGGAGCTAGGAGGAGAGATAGAGGAGACAACGAGATGGAGGAGGAGTAAGAGGGATGGAAATAGGGGAGAAGAAGAGGAAAGAGGAGAGAAGAAAGGGGAGAGAGGAGGAGAGAGGGAGGGAGGAGGAGAGAAGAAGACAGTACGAACGAGAGGAATGGAAGTGGAGGAGGAGAAGAGGAGAGAGGGAGGAAGGGGGAGAGAAGAAGACAGTACGAATGAGAGGAATGGAAGTGGAGGAGGAGAAGAGGAGAGAGGGAGGAAGGAGGAGAGTGGGAAAGGAAGAATAGAAGAGTAGGAGAAGAACTTTTAACACAATATCTCATGATGGTCTACGTCTAAAAACTGAACAACAGAGAGGATGAGAGAAAGAGGAGGAGGAGAGAGGGAGCTAGGAGGAGAGATAGAGGAGACAACGAGATGGAGGAGGAGTAAGAGGGATAGGAGAAGAGGAAAGAGGAGAGAAGAAAGGGGAGAGAGGAGGAGAGAGGGAGGGAGGAGGAGAGAAGAAGACAGTACGAATGAGAGGAATGGAAGTGGAGGAGGAGAAGAGGAGAGAGGGAGGAAGGAGGATAGTGGGAAAGGAAGAATAGAAGAGTAGGAGAAGAACTTTTAATACACGATCTCATGATGGTCTACGTCTAAAAACTGTCCACACTAGAACTGAAACGGGAAAAACTGGAAGATTTTGGGTTATTTTGCTTCCCAAAAATGGAAAACATTTCAAGAACATGTAAAAGTGGACGGATCGGTGCCACTGTGGAACTTTAATAATGTGGAGATAAACATTTATAATCATGTTTTTAATGTTTTAAATGAACCTGTGCATACGTGAAGGCATCGCTACCTGCTCGTCTCCATGGCGATACACTGCTTTACCACAAATGCTCTACAGTACGGCATTAAACGTACAGCACACCCGCAACGCGCAAACATTCCAACATTATCAGTAACAAACGTATTCCGATTCCTTGACAAACGCAGGCGAAGTCGGGCAGAAAACGAGCTCCTCCCTCGGTAAACGTTTATCAGCTGCACCAAAACGCCGCTGGCCGTTGGCGTCTTGTTGGCCAACGCTCCTTTGACCTTCGCCGCCAGCAGGTCGGCGATATTAAATCCCACCTATGATTAGTTTGCAGATAGTGGACCTTGTCTCGGGGGCAGAAAATCCATTACGTGATTGGTCAGCTGGCACTGCCTTCACCATCCACCACCACACGCTTATCGTCTGGACGCTAAAGTTAGATTAATGAACACGGAGCCGGCTAAGTTTGTAATTAATAGAAACGGCTCGTATTGACTCGGGGTACGGCTAAAGTTGGGATCGCGAATGCTCCTCCGCCCAAACGCACACACTCGTACACAGATACACGGTGACACACAGTTTTCTCTACCTCTGTCACAACAAATCTAGCATTCATCTGTTTTCGCGGGGTCTCTTTTTATTTATGGCTTGTTTGACTTCAGTGCTCCTCGTAAAATGCTGTTCGGCAGTGCGGCGCGGTGTTTTTTTTGGGGGGACAGCACCCACCTTCCGCCTTCCACCTTGAACAAAGAACGTCGGACACTGGCTCAGCTCTTTGTGCACGACTCATCTCTTTTCAGTTTGGGCCTGAAAACATTCTCTCCTCCGACCAGCGCTTCTGTGTTTTCACTTCCTCCATATCGCGCGTGGACGTTGGCATTTCGAAATCTTGGGTAATACGGTATTTGGGGCGACGGGAGCTCGGTCGCTTGAGCGTTTGTCCATTGATTCGAAGGTCACCGGTTCAAACATTCCATCTAAAGCAAAAACTTGGGAGATTTGTCACGGTATCGACTCATCGTTCAGTAAATGAAACCTGGAACTATATTTGTTAGGGGTCAATATTTATCAAGTGCACTTTTTCTTTACAGTACTGTCAAATTTCTGGTTATTTTTTTGGATAAACGATAAGATTTGAGCTGTAAGTTGTTGTAGTTTAAATCTGCTCTTGGGTTTTTGCGTCAGTGGCATAAGTTTGTTTCAATATTATCGTTTATCGTCTATATCTATATCGTCTACAGTCCCAGGTTTTGCGTTTTTGGATGGATTACTCGAAGAATTATGAGTAAAACAAAACACAACTTCAAATATACACATTTTAAGGAAACAACATTATAAACAGTGATGGGGAGAATGTATAATTACTCCATTATCTTCTCCAAAAAGTGCTTCTATTTTCACTTTCTATCACGGATGTTGGCGTTTCGAAATCTTGGGTGATATTTGTGGCGACGGGAGGTCAATTGGTTGCGTGTTTATCCATTAATTCGAAGGTCACCGGTTCAAATCCCGCTCTCGACATGAACATCATTGGTTGAGCGGTCAGATCCATTGACCCGCAGGTTGGCGGTGTGATTCCAGCTCCCACAGTGTTAAGCTTATCTATTTTGCATTTACTAAATAACAGGTGTGGTTATTGACCTTGAAATTCTTACTGTGAGAAGAGTCGCCTCACCACAGATCTGACTTCTAACTGACCTGTAAGTAATCTAATGTTTTACTACTTCTTGTGTAAAAAAATCAAAACAAACAAAACTAAAAACTTGTATCAAATATGCTTCATTAAATACAATGTCTGTATTATGTTGAGTGAAGCATTTATTTAGTAACATTTGATACAGAATACAGTAAAAGGCGGTTGGTAGTTTGAATCCCACTCTTGACATAAGCGGTCAGATTGAGCGGTCAGGTCCACTGAGCCACAGGTTGGCGGTGCGATTGTCAAATGGCGGTGTAGACCATTGTCCATCAGTCTCCTCCGTGCCGTGTCTCCTGTACAGTACAGAATGTGTTCAGACAAATTTACATAAATGTTGGATCGCAGTGTGACTCTGAAGTGCTGTATGTTTGCAAGTTTTCTCCCCGACAAAACCCACAATGTTGACGAAACGTTCTGCACCGACAAAGACGCCTACGAAGGTTTGAACTTTGAGAGAGTTTAAACAAGAGAGAAATGTGAGAAAATGTTAATGCCTGTGTGAGAAAAGTGTATAAAGTGTGTGGTGAGGGGTTTTACAGCGGCAAAACATATAGAATAATTGTAAAAAATAAAGCTGATACTTGGATTTCGCCTATTGTGGGTTATTTTTAGAACGTAACCCCCATGATAAACGAGGGGCCACTGTAACTCTAAGTTTACGACAATTGTAACCCTCACATTTACTTTATAATTACAAGCCGCTTCTTTACCCTTTTACCGTCTGGGGCTTATGTTACTTCCTTTCATCCCCAGGTACAGTTTGTAACATGTACATTCAAAACATCGTAATAACGGCTGATCCAGTTTAGACGTTAAGGAGTGAAACCATTTTTATGAAAAGTAAAGTTGGAAAATCTGTGAAGTGAAGTAAACTCAGCTCTGAACAAAGCTGAATGATCGTGGTAAAGGTGTGGACGTGTCGAGAGAGAGACTGTCTTTTGCCTTTTGGGTGGATTACTCAAAGAACTATGAGTAAAACATAACACAACTTCAGATATACAAATACAAAGCACACAACATTATAATCAGTGATGGGGAGAAAACTTAGAAAACGTATTTAGTTACATAATACCGAATATCTGCATTAAAATGTGCTTTGTAAAATATTCTGGTGCATGGTCAAATCAGATTACTGCATTCTGAATACTTTAAATACTTTTACGCTGAGTTGCATTTAAATTATAGTGTAAAAATGCAACATAGGATTAAAAACAGCTTCATGTTTGTTTCACTGTTTGTTCTGCTTTTTCATCACTAATTAGAGAAGGAAAAATCACACCTGCCTCACCACAAGAGCAGAATTTTGTATTTGTCTCATTAATACGGTGCAGTTTGAACCTAAAATAGTACTGCAATACAGCTCCTAGGTTTTAGGAAAGTAACTACAAGCTGAATACTACAAATGAAAAAGTAACTTGCCCAAAAAACTCAAAATGTGTAATCTGAATGTTATTTTTACATTTATTCAGTTCATCTGGTCTTTCATTAAGTTATATTAATTTTTTTGTTTTTTGTTTTTTGTTTTCAATTCAAATCAATTTCAATTGTAAAGCTGAAAATTACAACAGCGGTCGCCTCTTAGGGCTGAACATGAGAAATGATTTAACCAACAGAAAGTTAGAAAATCAACAATGAAACAGAAACGGACAAACAAATGGGGAAGTGTCCCAGAGCGCCCCCTGTCCTCAGACCCTCCTCCTGCAGGAACTACTGTCCCAGAGTGTTCCCTGTCCTTAGACCCTTCATCTCGGCAAAGAAAAACCCAATAAAACTCAGTGATGAAAAGAGAAACCAGGACCAAAGCGGGAATAAACCAGAACTAAACCAGGAATGAACCAGGACGGGCAGCTGCAGATGTGTCTAGGACTAATGCACATCCGTTTGCAAATAGAGTTCAAGACTTTTTCAGACCAAGATTTAGTTTGTTTTTGTCCCTGACAGTTTGTTTTTTGTCCCTGACTGCTCACTGACGCTCTTCTTCAGACTAAACAGCGAAGGCGTGCACACGAGCAACAAAACACATTGCAAAAGAGATAACCACATTATGGACTGGGACGGAGCAAACATCACTGGGACAGAGGACAACAAACATCCTCGCTGGATTAAGGAAGACATTGAAATATGGAAACGTGCCTTTAAACCGGGACGAGGGGCCTTTTTAGTCTCACACACCTGGGATATTGTCCTGAAGAAGTCGGACTGCAGATGGCGCTGTCGTCCTGCCTCCCCCGGTAGAAAGACAGTGCCAAAATGATGATGTGGGACCTTACAGCAGACATTTTACTCCCAAACTGTTCCTTCTAAGTTATGTTTGTCCTCTACTTTACTCCCCCTCTTTTTCTAACCTCTGTTTTCATCTCATGTTTTTACTTTCTCCGCTCTGGCCCCGCCCCCTCCTCCTCCCCCCGCCTCTCTCCACCTCTCCGTTCCTCCGTCAGTCTAGGCCTCCTCTGCCCGTGATGGATGGAGAACACGTAGGAGGAGCAGTCGTCCTTAATAGACACGGCGGATTGAAACGCCAGGGAAGTAAATGTTAAGGGCCTCATAAAACATCCTCTTCGCCCCCACCTCGGACCCCCCCCCGACTCCCACCTCCCCCTTCGGCCCGGCGCCTCTCAGCCTCATCTGCACCTACGCCATCGTCTCCTTATCACGTCTTTCACAGGTGCAATCAGTGTAAAAGTGCATTTACTTAAATATTTTTTGCTCCGGTATCGGTATCTCTACTTTTACTTCCTGAATACATATTCTCAGTACATGTATTCAGTTACTTCTCAGCACTGGTGGTGTGTCTTGCCCAAGGACACAAAGGCTGTATGTACAAGTGAAACAGAAAATTTGAACCATCAACCTTCACATTAGTGGTTGAATGCTCTACATACTAAGCAGTTTCAAGACAGTATTTGGTCTAAATAAGTGATGGAAGAAGTACTCAGTTTTGTTACTGAAGTAAAAGTACAGATACTGGAGTGAAAAATATTCAAGTAAAAGTAAAAGACACATAGAAAAATCTACTTAAGTAAAAGTATTAAAGTACCTGTTTAAAAATGTACTTTAAGAGTAAAAAGTAAAAGTATTTATTGCAGATTTTGGGTCTTAAAGCTTCAAATGTGGTGATTTTGATAAAGATTTGAGCTGAATTTTGCTTAAAAAAAATAACTGAATCGACCTATTTATTTGTAACTTTTTTATGATCTTTCTCAGCATAATTGTTGGTAATCTTATCTATGTGTTATGAATACAGCTTAACAGAAAAAAGTAAAATATTAAGTAAAGTAATAAATAAAATCAATATATAAAATGTAAAATATAAAAAATAAATACATAAATAAGACGATGATGAATGAATGAAATAAATACAAATAAGAATAAATAAAAATAGTTAAATAATAATAAAGGAGGAGGTTTGTCAAAGTACTCCAGAAACACCCACATTTTTCTAACTTTTTTATTCATAACTTGTTTATTTCATGATCTTTTTTTCTTAAAGTTTTTCAGCATAATAGTCGTTAATAATCTTATATATGTGTTATCAATGTAGCTTAACAGAAAAAAGAAAATATTAAGTAAAGTAATAAAATCAATATATAAAATTTAAAATCTAAAACAAAACCATAAATAAGACAACAGACAAATTCAATAAGATAACTCTTTTCTTCCAATAATATTACAAATTTGAAAAATGATTTTTGTTCATTCTGAAGATTTGCAGTGACTGGGGATACACCAAACGGGATCAGGACCAAACCGTCATTGACAAACATCTTTTATACATAACTTTTTTTGTTGTTGAAATTATGACCGTGTTAAAAATGAACCCTCTGACTTTTCAGCAGGTCTCAGACGATAATAAAAAATACTTTTACTTTTCAATCCAGTTCAAAAATGTAGTGGAGTAGAAAGTACAGATACTGCTCTCAAATATAGTGAAGTAAAAGTAAAACGTATCCACTTTAAAATGTACTTAAATAAAGTACATATACCTCAAATTTATACTTTACAGTACTTTACTACTTTCACTTCGTTACATTCCACCCCTGCAGGTCCATTTGCGTTTCCAGACCTGATCGTTTGCTCCTCCGTCTCCAGCGCATCCTTCATGTGTGATAATTGTGACGGATAGACTCACAAAAGACCAGGACCTCCTCCCAATTAGCCCCCACGACGCCGTAGATCACGTTAAACAGCTCGTACCTGTCATGTCCGTGCCACGCGCCGTATATACACCGCGGCCGTGGGGTCCCCTCGCCCCTGACCCCCGAGCGGCCATTTTACGCCCCGCTACGATTACAAAGACATTGGTAAAGATGATTTATACCCTCCCACCTCGCTCCGAGACAAGCCAACGACGTTAAAGAGCCTCTATCAATAAGTCCTCTGTACAGCCCCGACGCAAAAGCCACCACCGCGGTCAGCTTTAAAAGTTATAACTCAATTCTGTATCCGAGGTAGAGGGGTCAAGAGGAGTCAAGGACAGAAACGCTGCGAAAAGAGGGGAGGGGGGGGTAGCGGCGAGGAGCGGGGAGGTCCGGGGAGAGGCGGGCGTTTTGTGTGCTCATAACTCTTGGCTCCTGACGCGTTTGATGCCCAAAGAAATCCCTCAGACTGAAGAGAATTGCCTTACCCTTGCAGCGTGATTGTGTCTCCGTGTATGTAGTCTCTATACAACCAGGCTCTCAAAGTGGATTCAATTGAAAACCTGACTGGAAAAAGTATTGTATTGTTGGGCTGAAAGAGACAACCGAACAGCCATAGGAGAGGCGCACAGATTTGACCATTAATCATAATAATATAGGAGGCGTGCAGCGGTGAATTACAATCCTTTGGCCCATGCAACCCCAGTAATGCAATTATGTAAAAGCCAAAGTAGAAGTTTATGTTGAGATCTGTAAGGTGAAGGTGAACGTAACAAAAGAGTAAACTTAAAAGCTGATAGAAACATTACAGGTAAAGCTCTTTTTTTCATTTTTTCATCAGTTTTAGCAATGAGCTTTCATGTGGAAACTACAAAACTGTCCATTCTGCACCAAAAGATGTTTTAATGTTTAAATTAATCAACCTGCCTCCATAGAGTTACCGCATTTTTTGAACTACAAGTTGCACCGGAGTATAAGTCTCACCAGCCAAAAAAAAAAGCATAATAATAAAGAAAAAAACATATATAACTCTCATTGGACTATACGATAACTAAAGAATAAAAAACAAGCCAACAAGTTTACTCTGGATCTCACTCCAAATCATCAAATCAATTGAATTCTTCATCCTTGGTGTCGCTTCTGAAGAACTCTGCCTTCTCCGGAGGTAGATGAAGCCCCACTTCCTCTTCTGCGTCCTGTCAACAGACTCAACAGAATATGATTTTCTTTTAGGGGCATTTTTGTTCAGTCTTTCTCAGATGTCTTTTAAATTACTGTAATGTTGAAATTTTAAATGTTCCGTGGTACAGGAGTAGATACTGGTAAACACTGGCAAGCCTGGAGTGCCCTTTCACATATAAGTCACACCTAAGTATAAGTCGGACAAACTATTTTAAAAAGTGACTTATAGTCTGGAAAATACAGTATATGGGACACTGTAAATTCAAAGGCTGTTCAAAATGCATTTCCCCCATAGAGACAAAAGGATCAGAGCTTAAAGCAGCACCTGCACACACCAAACTTTACGATATTGGACTTAACAAGATTTTGACAAAACAAACAGAAGGATTTTTTGATATCTTATTTGAAGTCTGATTTATTCAAGTTTTAACTCCAAAAAAATGTGGTGAAATTTGAGTTTTTTGAAGTTTTCAGTCAGGTCTAGTTTACCCAAATACACCTGTATATTTTAGTATCTGATATGTCAACAAAAAGAAGCAAGAAATTTTAACCTGGCTCTTTTCATGTTTCTGTTTTGAATATCCCAAAAATAATCCATTTTGTCAATTTTTTTACATATAAAATCCCTTATTTTTATGTGTAAACAATACATGATGACAAACATGTACAGTAATACATTTTTTTCTTACATTTATGTGAGTGAACGACAGAAGAAGTTTTAAATTGATATCTTTAAGTTTAAGATTTTTTCCTATTCAGCTGCAGCGTCTCGCCTTAAGCTACTGAGAGGAATATTAATTCAAAAACGACAATATTTCATGGCAATAGGAAGAGGTGGGTAGAGGAGTCAAAATAACGCTCAAGTAAGAAGACACTTTAAATATAACATTACGAAGTACACAGTGGTCTAAGAAATTACTCAGATAATGATGAAAAGGGCAACGCAAGTTCATTTGTACAGCACAACAGGTACACAAAGTTATTCAAAGTGATTTACGGAATAAGAAAGACATTAAAACCACAATGCAAACAAATCAAAACATTAAAAAATCATCATAAAAGAACATTAAAATAGAATAAAACCCTTTCAGTCATATGCACAGATAAACAGAACCATTTGAGCCTGGATTTAAGCAGAAGTCATGATGAAAAGTAGATTTGGGGAATTACTCAAGTAAGATTGAATGAGAATAACCGTCTTGACATAACATTTGCTTTGGAATTGAAAGGAAATGGAAATGGCAGGACAAAAAAAGTAAAAAAAGTAAAAAAAAAAAAAAAAAGGAGCTTCACAAGAAATGCATTTGGTCATAAAACTTTTGTCACTTACTTATAGTGGGACGAATAAGCAAAACTTGTATTCAAACAAGAGAACTACTGGATTATCTGAATAAAAATACACACAACACACTCACTACAACACACAGCACACTCACTATACACAACACACTCACTATACAACACACAACACACTCTCTGTACAGACAATTACGTAGCAGCCATGGGGGGAATTTGGACCAAAGTTCCATATTTGGAATTCCGACCACAAGTATCATAGCAATCAAAGAGCCAATCAGGAGCGAAGTTGTTGAAGGTAACACCCCTTCAGCAGTGTGGGCGCTTAGCAACGCTGTCAATCAAACCTGTTGCTAACGCTAGCGGGAGCAACCTCGGGGAAAGAAGGCGCCTGATTTGTCTGTTATTAATGTTCATATCTTGATTTACAGACACAATAGTGAAATGAAAACCCCATGATCATGTAGAGCGGGTTAATACGAACATTTAAGACCAAAATGACGAGTCTGACAGCAGCAGTTACAGAGAGAGGAGGAGTCGATGGAGCCGGAAGCGCGCCCATGATCACTTCCTATTTGGAACGCGGCGGCTAGCAGGTTAGCTAAGTGCATTTATACATACAGTCTGTGGAAGAAACGTGTGTGTTTGGTGGATTCACGTGGGGGCTGCTGCTGTTACAGTCCCATTGTTTTCAGGTAATGAGCAGAGTGTATTTGCTGAGGAGACACATGTGCCATCAAAAAACAGGTGTCAGCAAAACAACAGAGGAGAAAGTGAGACAAATATATATCAGGTGAATAAAACAGCTAACCTTTTAAAAACACTTTTCAACTGCTGCTAATGGTGAAAAACAGGGAGAATTTCATATTTGGAAACACTGGTCCGAGCACTTTAACAAATGCAGTCAATAAAAGATTGTGAAGGCTGTTTTGAGAATATTTTTTTGGACAATTTAGTCATTTCACCGCAACCGGTGATTGGGAACGTATTTGTAAAAGGTTGTGTTGGCTCATTTGGTCTAGATGATCGACTTTATAATATCGTAAACTTTCTAATTGAAGTTTCAATCTTAGTGTACTGCCGTTGTGTCTTTTAGCAGGACACTTCACCCACATGTTGCTTGAAAATGAATATCAAATCACCTGGTTCAATTGATTAGTTGGTCACATTTTTATATGAGCTTTTCCACCTTCAAATAGATGGAAAAGCTCTTAACCCTGAGGTGGGTTAAGTGTCTTGCCCAAAGACACAACGACAGCATTCATGTTTGGGAGCTTCGATGCACCCTTTGATGTGTGCACCCTTAGTAGTAGTTAGTAGTAGTAGTAGTAGTTAGTTTATTCAGACACACAGAAAAATACATAAAACATTGTCACAGTCACATACATAGAATTTGTTCATTGTGACTGAAAGGCATTGGCTGAAGCTCAGCTTATTTATGCCTGCCTAATTCCATAAAGAATAATATACAATATACAATACAGAAGAAATAAATTTGTTTTTATATTATTACGGTTACCTCTGGATTTATATTTATATATATAAAATAATCATTAGTAGTCCTTTTTTATCATGATCATAGGTGTTATTTTTAATCATCAACATATTATTATTACTATTTTGTTTTCTTATTACATAATTCATATTATATAGTAGACAAAGTTTATACTATATTATTTAATGTTCAGTTCAGTTGTCATAGTAACAGTTATACTCTATATTTTTCTAGAATTTTTTATTTATACACCCTTTGATGTGTACCCTTCAAAGTATGCACCCTTCGACGTACCCTTCGATGCACATAAAGATTACTTTGCGGGGAAGCTGGTTGGATGTAGTCAAGGTAGGAGGCAGACATGCATAAAAAGTGTGTTTTACCAGACAAATTTTTTTTAAGACTACTTCAGTTTGACACCAAAATAACAAAGTGTTCACACGAAAACAGAACATGAGAAGTTCTTGTAGTTGCCTAAAATTCCTAATGTGACATTCTTTGATTTCCTCATGTCATTTCAACTGCCCTATGGCTATGAAATTGTAGATCCTCTGGGCTATTTCTTTTGGGACTAAGGTGGCTATTCTGCTTTTTAAGCTTTCTATTTTAGACTTCAAGTTATCAATAAGAAAATGCAGACGACTTCCCCAGAACATGAGAAGGATGCACCCTTTGCACCCTTCGAAGTATGCACCCTTTGATGCACCCTTCGAAGTATGCAGCCTTTGATGCACCCTTCAATGAACAGTTTGCAGTGCCCTTTGATGAACATTTCGAAGCACCCTTCGATGCACCATTTGAAGTATCCTTCAAAGTACCCTTTGATGCACCGTTCGAAGTATACCTCGAAGTACCCTTTGAAGTACCCTTTGAAGTACCTTTTGAAGTGCCGTTAGAAGTACCCACTTGACGAAGGGTACATCTCCGTGTAGCTGCCTCCCCTCCACATGGTCTGGACACCCAAGCCTTTAAAATGGCCTATATAGACCCATGTCCCAATTCACCAAATGCACCCTTCGAAGTACCCTTCAAATTGCCCTTCGAAGGGTACTTCCATTTTCGTCTCTTTTTGGCGTAGGAGCAGTGCATTAAGGGATATTGCAGTGTGCAAAGTGTGCTCAGATGCACGCTTCGGCTAAGGTCAATATCCAGGGTGCATTTTCGGCTGCATTTGTCGGGTGTATGACACTTGTTGCGCCGGAAGTTACCTAAGCCCTTAATCTGAATCTCCTTGTCTGGACCATGTGGAGATTCAGGTAAGAATAGATGCATATGTTGAACTGAATAGAATAAATTTCACCAAATAAAGTTTCTTTAAAGTAACAGGTGTGTTTAAAATTAAAGGTAGACCATAACTAAAAGACTAAACAAAAGAAACCAGGGATGTGTCTAGTCTAGTTGAATGTTGAAAAATTATAAGGAATGAACAAATTATGGTGATATTAATGGGACAAAGTCCCACATGCTTACAGGTCAGTTACAAGTCAGATCTATGGTGAGGCGGCTCTGCTCACGGTGTGAATTTCAAGGACGAAAAACAGTAAATGCACAATAGATACAATGCCATACTTGTTTTTGTATTTATTTAAAATAAAAATGAAACACCAAATACACATCTCAGATTATGCGTTCACGCGATATTACCTCTGCTGTTATAAAGACGAGTCACTGGTGGATTATGGGACATTTCAGGCGACAGCGCTCTCATTGACATGCAGGTTTTGTCATTTACGTCCAATTAAATTTTTACTCTTTTTGTCTTGCAGATGAGACGTTCTTCATTAGGGCTCATCTGTGATCGGGCCATAATTCAGTGAAATGTCAGCTCGGGGTTACAGCCGTGGAGTCTCATTGTCATTGGGAGGTCACACTCTAGTCCGCTCTCCATCACAGCCTGCGGTCGTGTGCTCTGGAGTTCTGTTTTACCCCGCTGTAAACCCGCGAGCAGCCACCCCTCCATTCACTGCAATAAACTAGTTCCCATAGGACAGAAGATAGAAAAAAGTTTTACTGAAGGAGCATGGTCTTGTGAGTTTGAGTTTTCCATCTGCAGGGGGCTCTAAAAGTGTTTGTTGACATCAATCTGAGAAAATAGTTTTTATAGAGAATGGAGTTGGGCAGGCTTTCACTGGTGGGCCAACTTTTATCTTGGGACAATAGATAAATGCCTAAACATTGCAAACAAAAACTCTTAAAATCAGATTATATATTTGGACTTGATTGATTTTCAATGTGAAAATGTAGAGACAGTACTTCAATAGATGAGTAGCGTACGGTGACATTTATGGGCTTGAAACTAGCTCACGGTTTGATTAAATGACAAAACGAAACGTGAAGGTAAAGGGGACTTAATTTAGACGCTTGTGTTGAAAGTTGGTGCTGCTGTCGTCTCCTGCTGCACAGGCATATTCACTTGAAATCTCCTCAGATGTTTATCATGGGGTTTATTCAGCGCTGTTTGAGTCTCCAGTTGGTCCTCAGTACACATGGGGTTTATTCAGAGCTGTTTGTACTGTGGTCCTCAATACACATGCGCAAGCCTTTAAAACAACCAGACGTCTTCTCCGTTTATAAAAGCACATGTAGAGAGTGTGGTGCGGCCTCTGTAGCACAGGACAATAACACAAGTCAATAAGATGGTCAGAACTGCGGTTGTTACAGTCTGCTCAGTGACCAGTAGGGTGTACTAAAGAACACTCTGACCAAAACCATGCTTCAAAAGGCACAAGGGGAAAATGGGATTATTTGCAAATAATACATAACTGTTTAATTTCTTTCTTTCTTTGCTCTTTATTTTTCAGGGACCATGTACAACTTCATTAATCTTACAAAAGAAAATAGCAAACAACGAAGTTAAACCTGTCAACTGGATAAATCTTCACTCCTACAAGATTTGTCTTCGTTGTTTGCTATGGATCAGACCTGGACGACTGAGGGTCTACACAGATACAAAAGAAAAGATGATTTGTACCAGATTTAACTACTGCTGCTTTCCATGTGCAGTCCCTGGGCAGGTGAACACACATTAAAAATACATATTTCATTACAATTACCATATTTTCCGGTGTATAAGTTGCACCAGCCAAAAAAATGCATAATACTGAAGAAAAAAACATGTATTTCACATATAAATTGTATGTGAGTATAAGTCACACCTCCGGGCAAACTATGTAAAACAGTACGACCTATACTCCGGAAAATACGGTACATTATAAGACTACACTTTTGATGCCCGATTTAGATTTTACTGGACAAGCACTGTTTACCTTTATTGCCCTGACCCACCCACTGCTGTAGATAGTATTATTCTTCTGATTTCCATGTTCTTGACACTAAAAATAAGAAAGAAATGGGCTGTTTTCATGATTTTCCAGAATGCAATGTGTAATGAGATGGAGAGCAGGAGGCTTCACTGCTGGTTTTGGAAGAACTATCCAAATTTAAAAAAAGAAAATTATTGAAAAGAAGATCACTTTCATTCCTAGTCACAGAAATTATAAAACAAAACCAAACATCTGACAGTGACGATCTGAACAGGCAAAATCCTGATTCTCATTATTGGCAACTGACATAATGTTACATGAATCCATCCTATGGTTTAGTTACAGTTTGAAGATGCACTCTGTTATTGTTTTGCCTAGAATGTTCCACAGTATAGCTTTAAACTGGCTATTTAATATATTACATATTTAATTGTATAGTCCTTTTATTGCTGCAATTGGATTGAAAACATAAATTCCACTCATGAATGGGGTCACTTCTGCAAAGATCTGACCTGTAACTTGTCCTGACTGCGTTACCTTGTTGTCTCCATGGAGATGGTTGCGTTTATCCCCATATTGTGGAACCTTACAAAGAAAGCAATTGCTGGGTTTCAAATGACGTCACAGTTTTCTATGGGGAATAGTATTTAACACAGATGGGGGCAGCTAAAATTGATAGTTAAATTCTTGATATTGTTCAAATTAAAGTGAGTTCTTGGGTCTCAATATTTATAAATTTACCTTTTAGATATTTCATAGCAAAATACAATGTAATTAATAGAGAAAAGTGTCTCTTGCGCCCCCATCTGGCAGTATGACATCATTGCATTGTAGAATCTGAAATCCACCAATAACAGCTCCATAGAAACAACCAGGTGGCACACCCCCCACTGGAAAATTCCCATACTGCACCTTTAATTAAACAACCAGGACTCTATTTTTGAGTAAAGGCCAAACCAAAAACGCACATTATCAACTTCACTATTTTGGACAGAAAAATTACAAAAAACGGTCCAATTCCCCTGTAATGGTTTCTACAGCTCACTCCTTCCTCCTGTAACAGTCTTCAGTCAATATTATATACCGCCAGTCAGCTTTCAGACACCTGCACCTTTCCTGAAGACCCAGTCCTAATAAATGGCTTGTTTGTGAGCGTAATGGAGGGAGGCAGAGAGCTGGGTACTGCGTCTCATTGTCTTGTGTTCTCCAAACAAGAGCAAAAGTGGTGGAAATGACAAGGGGAAAGCAAATGAAGAGTGATGGGAGGTTTGTCTCCAGTCAGCACATCGAGTTAGTGATCAAGTGTGGCTCCCGCAGTAACAATGTGATCCACAGAGGACTGGGAGCCTGCAGATAACAAGAGTGCGGGTCTATACTGCAGAAGAGGGTCCAATCAGCTCCACTGCAAATGTATGGAAAAGGTATAATCGCGTTCTAATGATTATGTCCGAGCTGTGCAAAAATGCTACTGGGATCGTATTTGTAAAAGGCTGTGTTGGCTCATTTGGCCGAGATGTTCAACTTTATAATATGAAGTTGGATCGTTGCTTTCAGTCTTAGCGTACTGCTGTTGTATTGTTGAGCAAGGCACTTCACCCACACGTTGCCTGAAAATGAATATAAGAGACAAATTAAGCATGTTCAGGTTCAATTGTTTAGCTGGTAAATAGTCACACATTCACACAAATTTTAATGTAGCACTGTTGTTGGTGAGGTAAACCAGTACTTGCATTAAATAGTGTATTCCATAGTGGCCGTGGACTCCATTTTCTTCTAGAGAGGAAGTAACATACCTTTCATTCATTCATTCAGTCATTACAATTACTTTAGGTTTGTGCTGTCATTTTTCTGCCCATCTGCATAGAGTTTGTTCTTTTTTCTTCTTGGAATTGTCCACTTTATGAAATCAAACAACAAAACATTAAAAAAAATCCCTAAAACCAAGCAGTCTTATTGTGAGGCAAGGCAAGGCAAGGCAAGTTTATTTGTATAGCACAATTCGTACACAAGGTAATTCAAAGTGCTTTACAGAATAAGAAAGACATTAAAATCACACAAATCAAACATAAATAATCACAAATAATCATCATAAAATCAATATTAAAAGAGAAGAGTGCAGAATAAAAACCTGTCAGTCATATGCACAGCTAAACAGAACTGTTTTGAGTCTGGATTTAAACATTGTCAAAGTAGAGGCCTGTCTCACATCTTCAAGAAGACTGTTCCAAGTTTTAGCTGCATAAAATTTAAATGCTGAGCGCTATCGCATATCCATAGATCTGACCAGTAACTCGGCCTGTCTCTGCAGATACATCCATCCATTTTGTTCTTCAGTAGTGTGAGGAGGGAGGTCCAGATTTCCACACACACTTCATCCAGCTCTTCCGGGAGGGATTACGAGGCGTTCCCAGACCAGCCGAGAGACGAGAGACAAGAGATACATTCAATACCAGACAGTGGAACATTCTGAAGCAATAACATCTCCATGGAGACAAACAGGTTGGTGACCCTCAACTAGAAAAGTGGCATAGTGCACCTTTAGTTGTAGGAGTGAAGACATTTTACCGCTTCTTCAGTTCTGGTCAGATTACTGCTGGACACTGCCTTATATCTGTCTGAAGGGAGGAGCTAACTGCACTGAAACTCGGAACAGCTTTTGTTTACAGTTTCTGTTTGTAGGCTAGGTCTATTGAGCAACAATAAGTGTGCACTGTGCCTGAGACATACTTCATGTTCATACACCCCTTAATGGGTATTTCTCACACCTATTGGCATCCTGGCTAGCTCTTTTGTTCTCTTTGTGTCCTTTGTTTGCTTTGGGTCTGAGGATGGAGTTATAGATGGGGAAAAGATGATGTCTAATGCCCCCATTCTTGTTCAAGGAAGGATTGTCTTTCTGTCGTAACGTCTGGGGGATCAAAGACTCGGGGTAAAAGTTTGACAAGTTTGAGTTTATTACAAGCAAGGAAATGCGATTGTTGGTTGACGGAGCAGGTAGTAGAGAGCAGGGGCATAGGCTGAGGTCTTTGAACCGGTCGTAGGAAGCTGAGTCGGAGGCTGAGGTGTTTAAACCGGTCGTGAAGAGCTGGGGCGGAGGGTGGGTCCAAGATACGGGATCTGGCAAAAACGAGAAACACCAACTGAGTACTATGACCATAACCACAAAAACTAGACTGAGCTTAGTGGAACTGTACCACGGAGGATACACTGACGATCTGGCGACATGTGTAGAATCATCAGTCCCTTTGTACTCCTTAGGTGCAGGATTGATTGCTCATAGGCTGCAGGTGTGTAGTGGGTGGTGCCAGAGTCTCCGCCGAGCTCCAGACAAGGACACAGAAGGGAGAGGGAAAGACAGCACAGAAACACAGGGACAGACGGGGATCTTGGACACTTTCCTAACAAAAATAGCTTCTTTAACTCCCCTCTCAAACCATTTCTTTTCTGTGGCTAAGATCTGGCTAAGACCTTTAGTTGTTGTTAATATCTGATGTAATCGACGCTGGAAGATTGCGGTTTAGAGCTGGTCTGTTGGCACCTTTACGGCACCACTCTTATCATCATTATACCCACACAGTAGTAAACAGGCTGTTGTAAGCAGAGGCTGAGCAGGCTCCGGCAGCACGTCCGCCCTGTTCCTCTGCGTTTGGTGAGACTCTTTGGAGATTTGGAACTTTCTTCGCCTCAGGTCACATTTATAATACGAGCCCCACACAGCCCTGCCCTGTCAGCTCTGTGTAAGTCCCATTCAGGACGGCGCCTTTCTGTGGCCTAATGTGGAGTAACAATGTCTGTACGAGCGCAGATGAAGGCAGGCTGCGTTTGAATGGGATGTGGAAGCACGGCAGTTTTATTCAAAAGCACAAAATCAACTGTTATGGGGATGGACGGCATAACGTTAACCTATAAAATACACATGAACTTTAAAGAACAAGTTTGGATTTTTCTTTTTACAGTGTAGAGGCTTCAGTGGTGGAACGTGACGAAGTAAAATAGTAAAGTACTGGGGCTTAAGTATACATTTTAGGCAGATTTTAAAGTGGATACGTTTTACTTTTACTACATTTGAGGGCAGTATCTGTATCATTTTAAACAGGTGCTTTAATGCTTTTACTCAAGTAGATTTTTTCATGTGATAATTTTACTTTTACTTCAGTATTTTTTGCTCTGGTATCTGTATGTTTATGTACATTTCTATTATTATGACATAAGACAGGTCATCTTCTTTATAATTAACTAAACTTTATAGCTTTTTTGTTGATGTTTAAATTAAAGATGCATCGTGTCATATTTACCAATACAGGATATGACCAGTGCGTTGAAATCATCAGACTGTATATATAAATGGACATAGCTAACCCGCTAGCCACCGCGTTCCAAACAGGAAGTGATCATGAGCGCGCTTCCGGCTCCTATTCACTTTCGATGTAAAAACTTTGTCGCTCTACGTGCTTGTTTTTAAGTACTGAGCTTAAGTATACAATTTAGGTATATGTAACTTTACTTAAGTAGGTTTTAAAGTGGATACGTTTTACTTTTACTTCAGTACATTTCAGAGCAGTATCTGTACTTTCTACTCCACTGCATTTTGGAAAAGGACGGATAAGTAAGTAAGTATTTTGTAGAAGTTTACATACATTTCTTTAGTATTTGGTTCCATTGCCTGGGTTTTTCCAAATTGTTTAAATGCAGTATGTATGTATGAAAAAAAAGTAATGAAAAATTGCCACAAAAAAAATCCTTCTCTCATTATTCTGGCATTTAGCAAATAGAAATAATTTTGGTAATCCTAACTGACACAACAGGGAAAGTGTAGTCCGATTTCCTGTCAGACATTTAGGGGAAAAAAAGCGTATGTGTCTTCTTTATATAGTGTATGTGAACATCTGGTTTCAACTGTATATACATGGACATAGCTAACCTGCTAGCCGCTACGTTCCAAGCAGGAAGTGAACATGGGTGCACTTCCGGCTCTATCAACTCTGGCACCAATTCACTTTCCATTGAAAAACTGTGTCCCCTCTCTCTGTAACTGCTGCTGTCAGACTCGTGATTTTGCTCTTAAAATGTTCATATTAACCTGCTCTACATGATCCTGGGGTTTTTATTTTGCCATTTCACATTCCCGTAGTCCACTTCTTTACACAGTCTATGGTTGAAATTGTTCCACGTTCCCTCGTTGCTCCTGGTTGCTGTTGCGTTATGCCAAATGCTTCCAAATAACATCTGATCTGCGTTGTACATGAGGCCAAAGATAGACCTCTCAGGAGAATACTGCTTACAGATGTGTTACGAAACAGAGCATAACCCGGACCGCAGAAATCCATCAGGCTGCAGTTTCTGAAGGACAGATTCCCGATTCGAGCCTCTTCCCATCAACCCCTGCACCGGGCCCCCTGTCTGGCCTCTGTAGGAAATAGACTCCGCCCCCTGAGAGCTGCGCGGTTGAAGGTTAGATCAGGAAAAAGCGAAGAACAGCCGGCTACAAGACAGTGATGGAGAGGTGTGGAGATGACCTTTACCTCAGCGGGTTGGACGCTTTCTCTCATTCTCTTTGCATAGAGCGCCTAATGCAAGTAAACATAAACATAACAGAGTGATAGTTCACATGTACACAAGTGGAGTTTTGAAGTTTTGAAAAGTATTTTTTTCTCAAAGCTGGGTTTGTGATTGGACCATTACCAAAAATGTTCTTCTGATACGTGAAGAACAAGCCTGTATGTTAGGTCTGTTTGGACAGAGAGTTAAGCCACCGGCAACCACATGGTCATGGAAGGGCATCGGGTATTTATTTATTTTATTTATTTCAAGGACAGTGCATTTTAAAGAACCCATATTACATGATTTTCTGATCTGTTCTAATGTTGTTTCCTCGTCACAAACAGACCTGGAGTTGTGTTTTGCTTCATTCACACATGTTTAACACACAAACCTTGCATATTTAGGCTGATTTCTTCTCTCAAACACTCTGTTCCACCTTGTGATGTCATCATGTGGTAATACAGGAAGTGCTCCACTGTGTTTTTAAACTCCATACACTTTCACTAGAATCATTTCGATAATATCAGCTCTGGAATTGCTAATCTCTACTGAACTAAAGGTAAAAGGAGCTGTTAACTTGGAAACTACCACTTCATGACATCACAAGGTGGAACAGAGCATTTTGAGCTTTGGAGATGTAGACAGACTAATAATAAATTGTTACTCAAACATGAATGAAACAAAACACAACTGCAGCTATGTTTTTGATGAGTTAATAATACTATAACATGACTAAAAGCTCACAAGAGTCAGTTTTGCATAATATAGGACCTTTAATTGAGCATTTCTGTAATTATGCCTCAAGCTAGGAATTTTTCATCTGTGGTCACGTAGCAGATGTTCATGTCGGCCTTAAACAAAAATAAGAATAAAATGTAACAGTATAGCAACGGAAATATTTACACTATTTACCAGACAGAGACACATCAGTCAGTGAACAGCAGTCCAACAGAGACGCATTGTAGACTGTCCAATGAGGTCCATCCACAGACTGTGTAAAGAAGTGGACTAAGTGAGTGAAACGTCACCCACAGCGTTCAGCTCCAGTCAAATGAAGCTCATTGAGGCTAGAGCAGTTATAGGGGTGAATTTGGAGACGAGATCCATATTTGGAATTCCAATCGTGAGTATCATAGCAACCAAAGAGCCAATCCGGAGCCAGACTGTTGAAAGTAACGCCCCTTTCTACCGTCACCAGTGGTTTAGCAGAGAGCAGGCACTTAGCAATGCTGTCAGTCAAACCTGTTGCTAACGCTAGCGGGAGTGAGCGGGGGAAGACTGCGCCTGATTTGTCTGTTCTTAATGTTCATATCTTGATTTACTTCCTGTTTGGAAAATGGTGGTTAGCCGGTTAGCTATGGCAATTTATATATACAGTTTGTGGGTTCACCTGTTCATCTGATAATTTATTTTATTTTACATTTGTATTTATTTTTGTTTAATTAAAAAAAAAAAAAAAAAAAAGTTTAAAATATCTAAATCCCAGACTGATTGGTTCATTATAGGGATTAGGTGGCTAATTAATGGAAGAAGCCAAAACATTTTAAAATATGTTTAATAATGATTATGCAAATGTAAAAATGACTCGTCGTTTTACTGTCATATTTTGCACAGTGCAGGAAGTCCACGCAGAAAACTTCAGACTCAGAGTTTGGCAGGAACTCTGTCTCAGTTACACAAACAGGAGAAAAAAACGGAACCATTTCACACCTCTCTTTCTCACCTCTCTGCTCTCTCTCTCCATCTTAGCTTCTCTTTCTCCGTCTCCCTCCTTCCTTCTCCTCCTCCAGCACACAGCACCGGTCGCAGGCGCACCATCGGCACCTGATTGGCTAAAAGGGTGAATAATGACTTTGCCATAGGGCACGACTGTGATCCCGGCTGGTATTTAAAGGCCTGTCACTGCATTTAAATCAGCCCGGCTCCCCCCCGCTGCACCGGCGCCTTTAGTTAACTGGAAACGTCCTCTTTTCAGACTAATACAGAGATCAAGCTCCTAATGTCATTATCAGGGCCTAAAGCCTATTAGGCCTCACTACATGCTACGCTCACTCAGGCTACGCTAACTTAAAAGCACTATATTACACAAAATGGACTCTTGTCGCTTTAAGTCATGTTATAATGTTGTTACCTCCTCAAAAACAGACCTGGAGTTGTGTTTTGTTTCATTCACACATGTTTGAGTAACTCTTTTATTAGTCTGTCTACATCTGCAAAGCTCTAAATGCTCTGTTCCACCTTGTGATGTCATGAAGTGGTAGTTTTCAAGTGGACATCTACCTTTTATATTTTGTACAGAACAAATGGGCAATTCCAGGGGCTGAAATCATTCAAATGATTCTAGTGAAGGTGTATTGAGTTTAAAAACACAGTGGAGCACTTCCTGTATTACCACTTGATGACATCACAAGGTGGAACAGAGCATTTTGAGCTTTGGATATGTAGACAGACTAATGAGTGTTCGCAGTTTGAGAGAATAACTCAGCGTAAATATGCAGGGTTTGTGTGTTAAACATGTGTGAATGAAACAAAACACAACTCCAGGTCTGTTTGTGATGTGATGATTTGCATAATATGGGCCGTTTAAAGCTGCGCTATGTCACTTTTTGATGGTGGAGAGTTTTATCTGATTTTCTCCATGGAGAGTTTCATTTTTCATTGATCATGTTCAAATACAGAACAATGCAAACAAAAACAAAACACATAACTGCACAAGTCCATTGAAAACATTAAAAACAGGACCAAGTGTGATTATAAATGTTTATCTCCACATTATTAAAGTGCTGCAGTGGCTTTATCCAGTTTTTCTTCAAATCTTTTAAATTTTTGGGAAGTAAAATAACCAAAAGCCTTTTTCCCCATTTCAGTTCTAGTGCAGACAATTTTTAGACATCAACAATCATGAGATCTTGTATTAAAAGTTTTTCTCCACCTCTTCCCTTCCTCCTCTCTTTGTCTCCTTTTCTCTCATCCTCTCCTCTGTCTTTCTCCTTCTTCCTCCGTCTTGTCTCCTCTCCTACTCTGTCTCCTCCTTCCTTCCTTTCCTTCCCTCTTTCACTTCCTCTTCTTCTCCCTCTATCTCCCCCTCTCCTCCCCCTCTCACTTCCAATCTCCTCCTCTTTGCCTCCCTCTCTCATACACTTTCCCCTCCTCTCCTCCCCTTTTCCTCTCTCCCCCGCTCTCCTTACCTCTCTCTTCTCTCCTCCTCCCTTCTCTCTCTCTCTTTCCTCCTCTCCCTCTCTCCTCTCTCCTCCTCCTTTCATTCCTCTGTATATTTATTGCAGCTCATATTTTTAACCATATGAAACATTTTAAATTGTTTTTTTTTTTTTTTTTGGCTAATTCTTTAAGATTTCTATTTGACTTTCATTTTTTATCATCTATATTTACATCTTTATTCACGTGAAAATGTGTTATCGCGTCAGACCTACAAACATACAAGTGACATACTGTATTCAGATGTTATCGCCTTACCCATAGTGTTCCGCAGTATGACTTTAAACTTCCATCTCTGTTGCATTTCTTCAAAAACTTCTAAAAACCTGCACGGTCATTGTATAAATTTGCAAACCTGACCTATCGCCCTGCACAAATGAGTACACAGCGTCTGAATTAAAGGGAATGTGATTAGTTAACAGCCAAAGAAGCCTACAGCCCTTTAAATTATGCAAAGAAAAATTGCACGTTAAACTCCAACAGCTGCCTTGAGTCAATTTGTTCAGTCTGACCAATTTGTGTTAATAGGGTTGTGTAATTAGGCTGGTTTGTACTACTTACCCTTTCAACGTGTGATCGGCAGCTCGGCTTATGTTTTTGGACACTTTGGTTAGGTGTGAAAATGTACAGAAATGTGGAGGGAACAAGGAGCTAAAAGACGTCTAGAAGTTTAGCGTCAGCGATAAAACTTTGTAGCCGTAAGTGCTAATAAAAACTTCTATTCGTTTGACTGGAGCCTTACCTCATGCAGTTGAATGCCTCTCCTAGTGTAATCGGAGTATGGTTTTACATGTAGCGGTGATCCAAGTACACACGGAGTTCTGCAGATGTGTTTGAGGGATGTGGGAAATTCAAAAAGCTGTTCTCAGGTTTACATGCGTTCAGTTATCCGGTGTGTCGCGCGTGTAAACACAAAACATACCTGAAGCGTTTTGCCGTTTCGCTTCTTTCTCGCCCCATGCACCACCTTTTAATGCCTTTTTTTGTGAAGTCTTATGGATGCTTTACAGATCACATTTTACAATCACTACGTTTCAGTCAAAGAACAGAAATAGAGGGAAACAAGGGGCTAAGAGATGTCTAGAAGTTTAGCATTAGCGATAAAACTTTGTAGCTGTAAGCGCTAATAAAAACTTCTATTCATCACACGGTGTTCTGCAGATGTGTTTGAGGGATGTGGGAAATTCAAAAAGCATGACACCTCAATCGAAATTTCTCAGGTTTGCAAGAGGTTTTGAAGTAAGCCAGTTATCCGGTGTTTCTGACGTGCGTGTAACCGTGGTGAATGTGAGCTAAAGACGCAAAACATAACTGAAACTTGATTTTAATGCCTCTTTTTCTGAAGTCTTGTGGATGCTTTATAGACAAAGTTTTAAAATAACTACCTTTAAGTCAAAAAACAGAAATAGTGGGAAACAAGGGGCTAAGAGATGTCTAGAAGTTTAGCATTAGCGATAAAACTTTGTAGCTCTAAGTGTTAATAAAAACTTCTATTAGTTTGACTGGAGCCGAAGCTGTGGGTGACGTCACACTCACTTAGTCCACTTCTTTGTACAGTCTGTGGTCTTACCTTGCGCAGTTGAATGCCTCTCCTAGTGTAATCAGAAGGAAACCAGTTATCCGGTGTTTCTGGCACGCGTGTACCCATAGTGAATGTGAGCTAAAGATGCCAAACATAACTGAAACGTTTTGCTGTTTCTTCTCTTAATGCCTCTTTTTGTAAAGTCTTATGGGTGCTTCACAGACAAAGTTTTACAATACCTACGTTTAAGTCAGAGAACAGAAATGCGGGGAAACAAGGGACTAAGAGACGTCCAGAAGTTTAGCATTAGCGATAAAACTTTGTAGCTATAAGTGCTAATAAGAATATCTGTCGTACATATACTGACACTTTGGCAAACGTAGAGCAGAAGCAGTTTGTTTATGTCGATGTTCATTTCAGACATGATGCATTGCTCTCAAGTTTTTTGCTTTTGGCACAAATAAACAAGTTGAAGTTCTTTATTTTTTACTTAACCAGTGGATTCACTCTGCCACTGCAGCTAACAGATCAGTGTGTGGATGCAAAACAACTTTCTCCAGTTAAACACGTCTTTGGTCCACACAAACAAACGAGCCTAGAGACAGCTACAGTACATCCAGAACACTGCTGCTCGGGTCCAGGGACTAGAACCAGGAAGTACTTCACACATGTGTCCTGTGCTCAGGTCTCTGGCTCCTGTGGCTCAGAGAATAGACTTTAAAGCAGCTCTGCTTGAGACAAGTCTCTCCATGGACCAGCACCAAAGAACATCTCCCACATGTTAGAGCCACAAGAACCATCTCACACTCTGAGGACTAAACCAGGACTAAACCAGGACTAAACCAGGACTAAACCAGGACTAAACCAGGGCTAAACCAGGGCTAAACCAGGACTAAACCAGGACTAAACCAGGACTAAACCAGCGCTAAACCAGCGCTAAACCAGGGCTAAACCAGGACTAAACTAGGAATAAACCGGGACTAAAGCAGAACTAAACATGGACTAAACATGGACTAAATATGGACTAAACATGGCAAATCAGTGTTTCAGTTTTGTGCAGCTAAAACCTGGAACCTCTACTTTGACAATGTTTAAATCCAGGCTCAAATGGTTCTGTTTATCTGTGCATATGACTGAAAGGTTTTTATTCTGCCTCTTCTCTTTTAATGTTCATTTTATGATGATTATTTCTGTTTTGATTTGTTGTATTGTGATTTGAATGTCTTTTTTTATTCCATAAAGCACTTTGAATTACTTTCTGTACGAATTGTGCTACATAAATAAACTTCTCCCTTACTTTCACTTCACATAATGAGCCAAAACAATAAAACAACATAAGTTATTCAGAGATGGAGGGAGTGTAGTTTATGTCAATGTTGCTGATCTAAAATAAGAGGACACATCTTATCTCACCCATAGACTGTATATATAAATGGACATAGCTAACCTGCTAGCCGCCGTGCTCCAAATAGGAAGTGAACATGGGCACGATTCAGCTCTATCAGCTCCAAGTCACTTTCTATTGAAAAACTGTGTCCCCTCTCTCTATAACTGCTGCTGTCAGACTTGTCATTTTGGTCTTAAATGATCGTATTAACCCGCTCTACGTGATCTTGGGGTTTTTATTTTGCTATTGTGTCTGTAAATCAAGACATGAACATTAATAACAGACAAATCAGGCGCCTTAGTTGCCTGAGGTCACTCCTGCTAGTGTTAGCAACAGGTTTGATTGACAGCGTTGCTAAGCCCCTACTCAGTGCTAAACCAGCGGTGTGAGCAGGAAAGGGCGTTACCTTCAACAGCCTCGCTCCGGATTGGCTCGTTGGTTGCTATGATACTCGTGGCTGGAATTCCAAATATGGAAATCGACTTCAAATTCACCATTATAACTGCTCTAGCCTCGATGAGCTTCATTTGACTGGGACCAAACGCTGTGGGTGATGTCACACTCACTTAGTCCAGTTCTTTACACAGTCTATGATCTTACCTTGTGCAGTTGAATGCCTCTCCTTGTGTAATCAGACTCCGAGTACACAGGGTTCTGCAGATGTGTTTATGGGATGTGGGAAATTCAAAAAAGCACGACACCTCAATCAAAAGTTCTCAGGTTTACAGGAGGTTTTGAAGTAAGCCCGTTATGCGGTGTTCCTGACGCGCGTAACCGGAGTGAATGTGATCTAAAGACACAAAACATAATTGAAGCGTTTTGCTGTTTCGTTTCTTTCTCGCCTTTCTCATCACCTTTTAATACCTCGTTTTGTGAAGTCTTGTGAATGCTTTACAGACAAAACCGCCCCAGAGCAGAAGACTCGCTCGCTGTTTTGACAGAGGTGCACATAAAAACTGCTAATTAGTTTGTTCACTTCAATCTATTCTCTCCCCTCCACAGAGCCACCTTGGGCCTTCACCGCTCTCCCGGCTCTCCCCGCCGCCTTACACGTATGCATCGTTCTTGTACTTTTAAAAACCCCATGTTGTGTCCAGGTCTTTACATAGAAATACATACAAAAATTTCAAATAGAACGGTGCAGGGAGGGTTGAGAGCCTGATCCGGTGCGGTATTCACCTTTGTTCTGATTTAAACGTGCAGCACTTTCCCCTGTGATTGCCATAGGGGGGGCTAGAGAGCCTATTACACTTCTGAACTATAGAAGCACTTTAAGTCTGGGTATATTTGTGCCTGAGAAAGTGAACATTTGACTCGATATAATGGAGAGACGCTGGACGCCGCTAGACCAGAGACTGAATGTCTGGAGTCGGCTTCAGTTGGTGTCACTTCTCTGCCGCCGTCGCCATGTCATCACCATAGCAACAGGTCAACAAATGCTGAAAGGGGTCGTGCGATGCTGTTTTCTGATCTATGTTCTAATGTTGTTTCCTCATCACAAACAGACTTGTGTTTTGTTTCATTCACACATGTTCAACACACAAACGCTGCATATTTAGGAGTTCTTCTCACATATACTTTTTCTCTCCCTCTCTCATTCTCTATCTGTCTCTCCCTCCCTCTCATTCTTTCTTAGTCTCTCTTCCTCTTTTGTTCTCTCCCTCTCTCATTCCCGCTCTTTCTCTTCCTCACTCATTCTCTCTCCCTCTCTCATTCTCTCCCTGTCTCTCTCTCTCATTCTCTCTCCCTCTCTCATTCTCTCCCTGTCTCTCTCTGTCTCTCTCCCTCTCTTGTTCTCTTCCTCTCTCATTCTCTCCCTCTTTCTCATTCCCTCTCTTTCTCCCCCTCTCTCTTCCATTCTCTCTGTCTCTCTCCTTCATTCTCTCCCTCTCTTGTTCCCTTTCTCATTCTCTCTCCCGCTCCCTTTTTTCCCTCTCTCAGTCTCTCTCCCCCTTCCCCCTCATTCTCTCTCCCCCTCTCTCATTTGTTCCCTTTCTTTCTCACCCTCTCTCAGTCTCTCTCCCACTCTTTCTTTTCCTTCTCTCTTTCTCATCCTCTCTTTCCCACTCGCTCCCTCTCTCATTCTCCCCCTCTCTCATTGTCCCCCTTTTCCTCTCTCTCCCTCTCTAATTGTAGGAGTCACATTGGCCTTAATGCCTCTCGCTCTCTCTTTTCCTCTCCCCCTCTCTCAGTTTGTCATCCTCTCCTTCTCTCCCTCCTTTCGTTCCTCCCTCCTTCTCACCCTCTCTCATTCCCTCCCTCTCTCAGTTCCTCATCCCCTCCTCCTCTCCCTGTTTTATTCCATCAGTCACATTGACCTTAAATCTGTTTGGATCTGAGCTGTTGATTTGCAGAGTTACAGATTCTCTCCCTCTCTCATTCTCTCCCTCCCTCCCTCCTTCACTCCCTCTCTCATTCCCTCCTTCTCTCAGTTTCTCATCTTCTTCTTCTCTCCTTCTCTCATTGTTGAAGTCACATTGACCTTAAATCTTTTTGGATGTGAGCTGTTGATTTGTGGAGTTACAGATTTAGTTCATATCTTTCTCAGGTGTTTTCTTTAATAACAAGCTCAAATCTGTAAAGACGCTGCTTTGGGTGAGGACATAAAATGGCAGTGAAAGGTACATCTGGGGATTATCATGTGAGGAGATGTTACGACAGTGAAACAAGGGACAAAACAGAGTTAAAATACAAGCAAAACTAAAAGATATTTACACGACGGGCCAAAACTTTGGACACGCCCCTCATTCATTTTTTTAAACTTTATTTTTATGTTTTTTTCCATTTTAGATACATATAGAAGACATCAAATCATAGACTGTATATATAAATGGACATAGCTAACCTGCTAGCTGCCGTGTTCCAAACAGGAAGTAAGCATGGGTGCATTTCAAGCTCCATTTACTCTGGCTTCAATTCACTTTCTATTGAAAAACTCTGTCCCCTCTCTCTGTAACTGCTGCTGTCAGACTCGTCATTATTTAATGTTTTTCTTTACAGTTTCTATACAGTATATCGTGGTTCACCTCCCACTGTTTTGCTGTTTCGTGGATTTTTTTAGTGCATTGTGTTCTGCGTCCTGATTGGCTGAGGGACTGTAGATCATTGTCCATCAGTCTCCTCTGTGCCGTGTCTCCTGTACAGTACAGAATGTGTTCAGACAAATTTACATAAATGTTTGATCGCAGTGTGACTCTGAAGTGCTGTACGTTTGCAACTTTTCTCCCCGACAAAACCCACAATGTCGATGAAACGTTCTGCACCAACGAATTTCGGGAACGCTTTGGACTTGAGTGTTTCTCTGCACGGAGAGGCGCCTCTGCGGATCCCAGTGGAGCAGAGGCACGTGAACTACAAATTTAAAGTGATCATCGAGGAAAGGGGATATAATATATGAAGGTTTGAACTTTGAGAGAGTTTAAACAAGAGAGATATGTGAGAAAATGTTCATGCCTGTGTGAGAGAAGTGTATAAAGTGTGTGGTGAGGGGTTTTACAGCCTTAAAATATATATAATAACTGTAAAAAATAAAGCTGACTACTTCGCGGATTTCGCCTACTGCGGGATATTTTTAGAACATAACCCCCGCAATAAACGAGGGACTGTATTCAAAGTCTTCTGTGTGTGTATAAAATGTAGAAATTAGTAAATTAAATTAAAAAACAGAAAGAAATTCCTCTACGTGACCAGCTTCATGAACGTCAACTTTCTGAATGATAAAGTTAATACACAGTGATTGTGTAGTGGTGATGCTCTGAAGGAGGAGTGACTTAACGAGGGGGAGGGGGGGCTCAAAAATGCATTAAAATGTTGTTTTCAGGGGGATATAGCCGGGGTATTAAAGAAGGAGTAATAGAAGTAAAATACCCCCTCTTTAATATGTAAAGAGTATGTAAAGTGTATTAAAGAGGGAGCATCTTTAAATGGTAGAGTGTTTGTCCACTGAGTCGAAGGTTGGTGGTTCGAATCCCGCTCTTGACATGAACATTATTGGTTGAGCGATCAGATCCACTGACAGACAGGTTGGTGGTGCGATTCCAACTCCCACAGATGAATGCTGTTGTGTCCTCGGGCAAGACACTTAACCCACCTCACCCTCAGGATTTTTCTTTTTTTGTTCTTTTGTAACCTGAATAATCTTGATTTTCAACTAACCAAAACAATATTTACATTTCTAATTACGCAGCAGATTTTACTTCGAAGATGACTTTAAACCCATCAAAACATCACTGCGTCTTTGATTTCATTCCCAGACATGTTTTCATTGTCAAGGTCACTCTTCTGTCTGGTTATCGTTTCAGAACATGCTCAGCTTTGGTGTAATGACGACGTGTGTTTACTCTCAGGACCATAAACTGTGCACCTCCACTCCAGGTGAGCGCCGTGTCCCTGTGGGTGGAGTTTCCCTGTGCTTGTGGGCGGAGTTTTATCGACTCTGGGTGAGCATTGTGTCCCTATGCTTGTGAGCAGTTTCCCTGTGCTTGTGGGCGACGTTTGAACCTTTCTGGATGAGCGCTGTGTCCCTGTGCTTGTGGGTGGCATTTCCCTGTGTGTGTGGGTGGACTTTCTCTGTGCTTGTGGGCGGAGCTTCCCTGTGCGTGTGGGCGGAGTCTGACCCGGGCACATGTCTCTCAGTCTCATATGAACCCTTCCTTCTCTCCTCTAAATCACATTCACATTTCCAGGCCGCGCTCTGACTTATTTGCGTGTCTTTCATCATCTTTGTGAGTTTGTCCCGAGGCAGAGACGTATTTATGGAACAAAGGAGCAGGTTTAGAGCTGAGGTTAGCGTCACGCTGCTAAAGCCTGATGTTTCAATCACATTTAAAAACACATTTGAACTCTGTGTGATCGATGTGCTACGGAATAAATGCTGTTTATTAAACAACAAATGAAATGAGATGAAGACGAGTAAACGAGGGACGAGTGAAGGAGGGCAAGTGAACGGGGGACGAGTGAACCGGGCTGATCAGAGGACGCTTGTGTTCATTTTACTTTCTCTCTCATTCTCCCTCTCTCATTTTCTCTCATTCTTCCTCTCTCTCATTCTCTCTCCCTCTCTCTCACTCTCTCTCTGTCATTCTCTCTCTCATTCTTTCTCTCTCTCTCCCCCTCTGTCTCTCATATTCTCTCGCTCTCATTCTCTCTCTCATTCTTTCTCTCACTCTCTCCCTCTCTCATTCTCTTTCTTTCTCTCACTCTATCTCCCTCTCATTCTCTCTCTGATTTTCTCTCATTCTATCCCTCTCATTCTCTCTCCCTCTCTCATTCTCTCCCTCTCTCATTCTGTCTCTCTCTCTCTCATTCTTTCTCTCTCTCTCCCTCTGTCTCTCATTCTCTCCTTTCATTTTCTCTCTCATTCTATGCCTCTCTCATTCTCTCTCTCTCATTCTCCCTCTCTCATTCTTTCTCACTCTCTCCCTGTCTCTCATTCTCTCCTTTTATTTTCTCTCTCATTCTATGCCTCTCTCATTCTCCTGCTCTCATTCTTTCTCATTCTTTCTCTCACTCTATCTCCCTATGATTTTCTCTCTCATTCTATCCCTCTCATTCTCTCTCCCTCTCTCATTCTCTCTCATTCTGTCTCTCTCTCTCATTCTGTATCTAATTCTCTCTCCCTCATTCTTTCTCTCATTCTCTCCCCCTCTCTCATTCTCTCTCTCATTATCTCTATTAGCTCTCCCTCTTTCTCCCTTTTTCCCTCGCTTACTCTTTCTTTCTCTCATTCTCTCCCTCTCTCATTCTCTCTCTCCCTCTGTCATTCTGTCTCTCTCATTCTGTGTCTCATTCTCTCTTCCTCTCTCATTCTCTCTCTCATGAATTAATAATCACAGTAATTTTTCAACTCTTGTGTAAATGGTCACTTTTTTATATAGCACTTTTCCACATCATCCACACACACACACATTTACACACACATTCACACACACATTCACCTCAGACAAAGGGGCGAGGTGGGTGATGTGTTTTGCCCAAGGACACAACAACAGCATTCAGTTGATAAACCCGTCTGAACCTGTATCCCTCCGTTTTTCTTTGCTGTTCCTGTTTTCCTGTTACATAAACCATTTTTTATCCGCTAAACTCACATATCTTCTGTAAAACGACGTCCGCAGCCAAAACATCCCGACCCGAAACTGGACACACTTCAAGTTTATCGTACTTTTATTGATTTTTGCAGATTTTGAAAACCACATAAATGCCATCGGACGCCCATCCGCCACAGACAACTCAAAGAGAACAGAACATGGTCGAACAAAACCTCCACTGCATCACCCACATTAAATACAACTTTATTCAGAGCTCATAACTTTAAGATAGATATATATATATGTATACTTATATTTTCACTGTCTATACTCAGGTTGTGTCGCAGTCTCGTAAGGCCAAAAAAGTATATCCACATGTTTCGCTGTCTATAACAGTCAGTGCATGGTAGCCGTGGTCCCAGAGAGGGGGGAGGGAGGCTTATTTCGTGACGGGGAGGAGGAGGGAGGCGCGAGAGTATTGCTGTGAATCGTGAGGAGAGGAGGAGGAGGAGGAGGAGGAGAAGAGGAGAAGGGAGGACACTGTGTCTTGGTTCTTGGCAGGTAGCTCGGCTCCTGTCCTCTTTCCTTTGATTTCCAACACGGGTTCCATCCAGAGACGAGGAGGAGGAGGAGGGGGGGGTTTTGAGGTTACTGGGCTGTGTCGTCCGCTGTTGTGTGGTGGAGACGTGAAGCGCTGACGCTCCTCCTCGGGTTTATATAAGAGCGAGGTTTAAAAGAGGAGCGAGCCTGAACGTATACACCAGGAAGGGTCTTAAAGGTGACGTGCCTGCTTTAAAACAGAACTAGGGCATTTGAAAAGGTTTGCAGTGGTCCCAAAGTTATTCCTCACTTTCCTAATGCGTTCCGGCCATTCTAATGATTCACCATGATGATTTTATAAGTGTTTTTTTTTCACAATATTCAGAGGTCAGTCCAGAGTTTTGACACATTTCTGTATTGAAAACTGAAATTTGCAAAAACAGATCAGGAAAAATCAAAAACAAAATACAGTTTTACATTCAAAATCAATCGGATGTCCCCCAAAAGCGAGTTTCACCATCAGAACTCACACTCAAAAGCTTCAGTTTTAGTTCTGATTGACATTGGGGATCACGTTTAGGAACAGGAAACATCTGGAACTGAAAGAGCTGTGCTTTTGTGTCTAAACCCTGTCGAAATATTTGAACATAATTGAAATAAATGCAAATATTACCCATTTGCACACAGGATTTGACTGTATTTTATCCATAGACTGTATATATAAATGGACATAGCTAACGTGCTAACCTCCACGTTCCAAACAGAAAGTGGGCATGTTTCTGGCTTCATCGACTCTGGCTGCAATTCACTTTCTATTGAAAAACTGTGTCCCCTCTCTGTAACTGCTGCTGTCAGACTCGTCATTTTGGTCTGAAAATGTTCGTATTAACCCGTTCTACATGATCCTGGGGTTTATATCTCGCTATTTTGTCCGATATGAACATTAACAACAGACAAATCAGATGTCTTGAAAAAAGTTGAGATGTCAGAATATCAAATACATAAAAAATGGTTTTATAAAATGGAATGTGTCCTGGAAAATCAAGGCATTATACCAACACCACCCTGGAAAATCAGCCTGCGTTCTGTTCTGTTCGTTTATATTCACACAGGTGCTCACAAATCGTACATCTTTGCTGTTGTCGTTCTGTTTGAATTCCTAAAAATATACTCACCGGTCGTGTTTGTGAATGAGAGCGGTGTTATGTGCTCTGAGAGAAGAGTCTGAGAACTGTGTGAATTTAAGACAAATGTGACAAATGATGTGACCTATGACCTTTGCCCCTGTTCCGAGACATGTGTGAGCCAAATGATCAAACTAAAGTTTCAAAAAAATTGCTAAAACGATGCTAATAACAGTTAGTATGCTAACAATACTAACTTCCTGGTTTGCGGAGGTTAAAAACGCTTTATAATTAGATGCAGACAGCACGTTGAGCTCTCATTTTGACACTTAGAGCTGTTTTTTACTATATATCTGCACTGGGAAAGAACAAAAATAATCTGGTAAAAGTCATCTGGTTAAGAAATGTAGGGTGATAGGAAACAGATCTGGAGGAGAGAAGGAGCAGTGGCATCGTTAAACTGAAGCTTACAGATTATAGTTATTTTAGCATAGAGCGCTGTGTAATAAAGAACTAGAGCCACACTTAGGTTCAGTGTTGGGGTGAAAAAAACAGTGAGACGTGAAGACCAGCTGCAGAAACACAGCATCAGTAATGAACAAGAACGTAAAACATAACTATATAAACAAGAAAGAGTGTTTAAATCAGTTGTATTGTGCTTGTGTCTGCTTTAAAGTTATAATATACGACACCTGTGCATCATTATGTTATGAGTTGCACATTTTAAGTCGCAATATTCATCTAAAACGAGCTGACGTCACCAAAAACGTCATCGTAACAAAGCGCTGTGGAGCTATTTTTATTATTTTACTACTTTTTTTTTAAAATCCCTTTGTCTGTTAGGCATGATTTTGTATATTTATTACTACTATTATTATCATTAATATTACATTGTATTATTACTATATGTGTATTTTTTATCCTTATTGTGTATTTATTTTATTTTTTTCTTCTTTGTATTTTCCCATCAAAAATGGATATTGGGAAAAACAGGTGGGATGTGTGGGGTTTAAAAAGAGGTACAATTTTTATCACACTGTAAGTTGTGTAACTGCAGATGACACCGACACCTGATTAAAACATTTGATCACAAAAAAAAGCGGTGTGGAGCTGTCGGCGCCCCCTATGGATAGCTGCACATCACACTAATGAGGAGAGGAGTTTTTTCATTGCAAAGCTACGAGTATCACCGATTCTGAAAATAAAAGAAGAAGAAGAGAATGAAGTGCATACATCACAGTGGAGGTAAAAACAGCGGTAGATCGACAAAATGGCGTCTTGAAAATAGTGGATTAAATATTACTCAAACATGAATCTCTCCAAATACAACTTCAGAGGCTCAATGAGAAGAAACGACTAGAACAAGTCCATTTTGCTTCTTGTCTATAGGTGACATTTTGAGGGTTTTCGACCATTCAAAAGATATATTTTGTTTTAAATTGTTAATTGCTATGGCAACGGCATCAGTTTCATCACTCTTCGTTTGTTTGTTCAGTCCTGGAAACATTATATGATTTTCAGCATTTAAATTTAACAGTAGTTTTATTTACACCTTTTTCTTTCACTAACTGCCTCGTTGTGTCTTGAGTTTCTCGACAAAACTGTTTCCGCTGTGAGGTCATGGGATATAAATTTGTATACGCTGGTTTATCACTGCTCAAGAATGGATATTATAACTTTTGTTGATAATTACGTAAAATTTTTAAGCATAAATTAATACAATTTGGTCAACTTCCAATTCAAAAACCTTTTACTATATCCTGAATATTATAAAGTCTGTATTAATCTGAAGCTTATCCTCACCAAATTTCCCAACTATTTGAAATCTGGAATGAAAAATTGTTAGCGAACGCACATCTAATTCAAACTATCATTCCTGTTTGGCTTTTCCTGCTCAGTTAACACCTTCGTTCTGTATAACTCTATATATCTGCTTTATATGAGCTCTCACACTCCAACAATCAAACAGACTGACTTGAATTAGCCCTGTACTTGGCGTTAGCGCTCCTCCTCTTTGTGTGTTTCCAATTAGCTGTCTCATGTGTGCTTTGACATCACAAGTGCGTTACTAGTGCTTTGACACAGGAACATCGCAGTCCTGTTACCTGGGTGCGATGTCTTTCTGTTTGAACAGTAGATGAAGTCGGCGACTGAGTGACGGTCAGCCTCTTAAGGATGCTCCCCCCGTAAGAGTAGGATCCTTGACTCTAATAGTCTCAGAATAAGACACGCCGACGCAGCCAGAGCACATGAGAAAGGGATGCTTTATTCTGTGCCATAGACTGTATAAAGAAGTGGACTGAGTGAGTGTGACGTCACCCACAGCGTCCGGCTCCAAATGAAGCTCATCGAGGCTAGAGCAGTTATAGAGGACGAATTTGGAGCAGAGTTTCATATTTGGAATTCCGACCATGAGTATCATAGCAACCAAAGAGCCAATCAGGAGCGAGGCTGTTGAAGGTAGTGCCCCTTCCCGCCCTGGTACTGCTAAAAACCCCAGGATCATGTAGAGCGGGCAATACGAACAATTTAAGACCAAAATGAAGAGTCTGACAGCAGCAGTTACAGAGAGAGGGCAAACAGTTTTTTAAAAGAAAGTGAATTGGAGCCAGAGTCATTGGAGCCGGAAGCGCACACATGATCATTTCCTGTTTGGAATGCAGCGGCTAGCAGGTTAGCTATGTCCATTTATATATACAGTCTACGTTCTATTATATATACATGCAACATTTCAAGGAGTTTTTCCCATTTAAAAGATATAAGTTAATTGTTAATCACTATGACAACGGTCCAGAGTTGTCATCATTCTGAAATACAGATTTGTTATATAGGTGTGCCCTGTTCTTTGTTACAGACAAATGGTTTGCACTGGACGAGCTAACACGTACACGGCCTGTTAAATCCATATTCAGATGATACATGGGGCAGCTGAAGTTGCTCCAGCTGTGAACTTTCTCATTAAGGGGAGTCATTTACATTTTGACTATGGAGTATACATGTTTTTGGCAATTTTCACTGTTCATGGTGCATTTTATTATGAAAACTCTAAGCAAAAACTAACCTTAATAATCCTCAGTGGTGGAGAAGTACCGTATTTTCCAGAGTATGAGTCGCACCAGCCAAAAAATGTATAATAATGAAGAAAAAAAACATATATTTGACATATAAATCGCATCTGAGTATAAGTCGTACCCCCGGTCAAACTATGAAATAAAGTGCAACTTATAGTGTGGAAAATACGGTACTCCATTTTGTTAAGTAAAAGTACAGATACACAGGTAAAAAGTTACTCAAGTGAAGTATTATGTGAAAAAATCTACTTAATTAAAGTATTCAAGCACCTGTTTAAAAATGTGCTTGTGTTGTTCATTTGTTAAAGTGTAAATGTAGTGATATTGATTCCAAATGATTCATATTTTAGTCACAATAACAAATCAAATCGGTTTCTTCATTTTTCTTTTGTGTATTTATTTTTGTTTTTCTCAAAGTTGAAGCTTGAACTCCAAAACTTTAGTCATGAACCTGGTAAAAATAACCCCTCAAATCATAAGAAAAGTACTTTTTACTTGTCAGTCCTGTTTAAAAATGTAGAGGAGTAAAAAGTACAAATACTGCTCTCAAATGTAGTGAAGTAAAAGTTAAAAGTACCACTACTACTTCACTACTTTTACTTCGTTAGCTTCTACCACTGATTATCCTCCATGTATTGTGTTTATATAGCCCTTATATTATTTTCATAAAGCTGCACTATGTAACCTTTCTCATGGCTGGTCCATCTCCACAGGAAAGTTTGTCTTTACTTGGAATTTCCCACAGTATAGCATTAAACTGATCTATCCCCATGGCAACAACCACAAAAGTTACATAGTGCACCTTTGAATGAAGTAACACAAATTCAGCAATAAAAATGTGTAAACTAACCTAAAAGACGACCTCGTTATCAGGATTATTAAAGTATTTCAATGTAATATTTGACACAGTTCCACAAAATTCTCGCACGTTTGTCACTCGCGGCGTGGCTCCGGTCTCCAGGAGCGACCCCCCTCTTTAACAGCAAATTAGAACCGCAGCTTTGATGTGCAGATGTACAGGTGTTTGCTGCTATCTTTAGCCTAGCGACGGCGCATTCCTCCACCTCTCGGCGCTCTTCCGTCAGCCCGTTCCCGTCTGCCGTGGCCTCTCTCTTTCAAGCATCACTCTGAGATTATACCGTGGGAATGGGATTTTTTTTTTTACATCATATTTTACATTTTGTTCATCGTAAACCACAATACTGATCTAAAACAGCTGAAACGGCTTAGTATTAAAAATGGGACTGTTGACGTTCTGTTCTGTTACGCCTCTTCATGCATTTCCACTAACGTGTACTTGTTTTTATATTTTTATTTTCGTGGCTACATGGCATTTTAGAACCTAACAGCAAGAGCATTAATTATTTTTGTGGGTGGGGATAGGGGGTAGGTGCAACCAGGAATTTTTTGAGCACTCAAGCCTCAAGGATGACGTAAGGTTGCGCAAACATGCATAAATTTGTCAGAATACAACTGTGATTAGGTTTAGATAAGGTAAGATAAGACTAAAAGCTCATAAAAACAGATTTAGCATAATGTTTATCTGTTTGAATTAGATTTTTAACCCTTTAAAGCACTTTAAGACCGCTTAAATAAATGCAATGTTATTAAGAGATATTATTGAAATACAGAATTGCTTTTTTTTACTATTATTTTAGGTGATATTATTGAAAAATGTAAAAAAAAAAAAGTATCAATGGAATAGACCTTTACCCATGGATGAGATCATTTTTGAATAAATTTTGAAAACAACATCGCTTTGACCCTTCTCATCAGTTTTTCATTGTGTTTAAATGTGTCACTCTATGGGTCCTCTTTAAATGGGTCCTCTTTAAATGTGTCACTCTATGGGTCCTCTTTAAATGTGTGACTCTATGGGTCCTCTTTAAATGTGCCACTCTATGGGTCCTCTTTAAATGGGTCCTCTTTAAATGTGTCACTCTATGGGTCCTCTTTAAATGTGTGACTCTATGGGTCCTCTTTAAATGTGCCACTCTATGGGTCCTCTTTAAATGTGTCATTCTATGGGGCCTCTTTAAATGTGTCACTCTATGGGTCCTCTTTAAATATGTCACTCTATGGGTCCTCTTTACATGTGTCACTCTTTGGGTCCTCTTTAAATGTGTCACTCTATGGGTCCTCTTTAAATGTGTCACTCTATGGGTCCTCTTTAAATGTGTCACTCTATGGGTGCTCTTTAAATGTGTCACTCTATGGGTCTTCTTTAAATGTGTCACTCTATGGGTCCTCTTTAAATGTGTCACTCTATGGGTCCTCTTTAAATGTGTCACTCTTTGGGTCCTCTTTAAAAGTGTGCACTCTATGGGTCCTCTTTAAATGTGTCACTCTATGGGTCCTCTTTAAATGTGTCACTCTATGGGTCCTCTTTAAATGTGTCACTCTATGGGTCCTCTTTAAATGTGTCACTCTATGGGTCCTCTTTAAATGTGTCACTCTATGGGTCCTCTTTAAATGTGTCGCTCTTTGGGTCCTCTTTAAATGTGTCACTCTTTGGGTCCTCTTTAAATGTGTCACTCTATGGGTCCTCTTTAAATGTGTCACTCTATGGGTCCTCTTTAAATGTGTGACGCTATGGGTCCTCTTTAAATGTGTCACTCTATGGGTCCTCTTTAAATGTGTCACTCTATGGGTCCTCTTTAAATGTGTCGATCTTTGGGTCCTCTTTAAATGTGTCACTCTTTGGGTCCTCTTTAAATGTGTCACTCTATGGGTCCTCTTTAAATGTGTCACTCTATGGGCCCTCTTTATTTGAGGGAGTTACTGTGGCCCTAAACTCCACCCTAAGTCTTGATCTCAGCTGACCAGACTATGGAGCAGTGCCCTCTCAGTCTTTAGCGCAGTTTAAGATGAGACTGAAACTCCACCTCTTCTCCCTGGCATTTAATACAAGCTACACAGGATATCTTGATGTTTTCTTGTTCTTTTCCTGTGTATCGTGTTATCCATATATTTGTTTTCTGTTGACTTTAATGTGAAGCACTGAAGTTGTTTTAAATGTACCATAAAAGTAAACTTAAATACATTTTTGTTTTGTATCATTTCACACATTACTACACTATAACGTTGCCTGCCCTCTTTCTTTAATCCGTCCCCCTCCATCCTCTGCCACTGTGTTGCTGTGTCTCTCACCCATTATGACGCTCTTTGCACCTGTCCCGTGACTCTTTAGTGCTAATGAGCCAGGACACAGTGGCGCAGCTCACAAAATGTCAGGCGGCTAACTCACGGCTAACGAATTGTCCCCACACTTACACTGTTTGTACGCGCCTTGTCTTATCTTAATGAGAGCAGTTAGCTTCTCTATGCCGCTATGCTATCTCTACGAATGCCCTTATCCCATAATCCACAGTGGTTCCATTTTTAGGAATCCATTCTGCCCTCTAGTCGAAAGCTTAATTACTTCAAAAGGAGATTAAATTGTATGTAATTACTATGATAATATTTTCATTTATTCAAGATAAGAGGATGGCTTTTACTGAGCGCGTTCAGTCAGGAGAGAACACGCTCCCAGTATAGGCGAATTTATCAAGGCGTGAAATCAAAAATTTCAACTGCAACAAAATGTAATCTTTTTCATCCTTGGCCCTAACTCTCTGTCAGTCCATTGCCTGTTTATATAAACTGTCATAGAGATGTACTGCGATAAACGATAATATTGAAACTACTCAATATAAAACAGCTGCAGTACATCCAGAACACTGTTGCTTGGGTCCTGACTAGAACCAGGAAGTACTTCACACATGTGTCCTGTGCTCAGGTCTCTGGCTCCTGTGGCTCAGAGAATAGACTTTAAAGCAGCTCTGCTTGAGACAAGTCTCTCCATGGACCAGCACCAAAGAACATCTCCCACATGTTAGAGCCACATGAACCATCTCACACTCTGAGGACTAAACCAGGACTAAACCAGGACTGAACCAGGACTGAACCAGGACTGAACCAGGACTAAACCAGGACTAAACCAGGACTGAACCAGGACTAAACATGTGGAATCAGCGTTTCAGTTTTGTGCAGCTAAAACCTGGAACAGTCTTCCTGAAGATGTGAGACAGGCCTCTACATTGATAATGTTTAAATCCAGGCTCAAACGGTTCTGTTTATCTGTGCATATGACTGAAAGGGTTTTATTCTGCCTCTTCTCTTTTAATGTTAAATTTGTGATGATTATTCATGTTTTCATTTGTTGTATTGTGATTTCAATGTCTTTTTTATTCTGTAAAGCACTTTGAATAACTTAGTGTACAGATTGTGCTGTACAAATAAACGTGCCTTGCCTATACCACTGACACAGTAACAATACATGAAGTTAATCCATGCTCCTTCTGCTCCTGTCCAGCGAACCACAGCTCACCTTAACTACACCTCAAACTATCCAGAAACCCTATTTATACAATCCTATCCTGGCCTGTCTCTGCTCTCTCGGTCCCTCCCTCCGACCTTGTGTCTCTTGTATCTTATAGCACCATCTGCAGAGAGAGGGGGGGGTCCTGAATGGGCTGGGCTAACCGCCTGAGAGACAGCCCCCATCCTGAGTCTCTCTCAGCCTCCACATCTATTCACATCATCACTGATCTTCTTCATCTTTATCGTATACCATTGTTGTGGTCCTTGCTAGTAAATGCAAGATAATCCCAGTGAATTAAAGGCCTGAGCTGCAACGTAAATAACAGAATTAACTATGACTGGTCAATAATTAGCCATAAAAGTCATGTATTTAACGTCTTACAGCCCAAATGTTATTGTATTAAAACAAAAGAACCCTAAATCTCCCCACTTTTACTCAGAAAATGTTCACATGGTTAATACTGAAACCCAAAATACACTGAATAAGTCGATATAGTAGTTATCAGGACAGGCCTAGTAAATCGCATCATGAAATTGTGCTGGTCTTTTGCTGCTGGTCTTTCAATAAGTTTTCTAGATACAGACGCGGGAGTGAACAGGGACAAAGCGGTCTCCAAGCTCTGGGGTCTTAGGGGCCCAGAAATGGACTCTCTTCCTATGAATTCATATTAGAGGGGGGCCCATGTGAGGATTCTTGTCCCAGGCCCCCAAATTTCTGTCGACGGGCCTGGGTACAGGAGCAGTAGCTAAATCTGGTACAAATCATCTTTTCTTTTGTAAGATTAATGACTTTGTACATGGTCCCTGACAAATAAAGAAGAAAGAAAGAATACAATGGAGCTGAAATGAATAAAACTTGAACCTTCTTGTAACTGCTTCAATTCTACATTCATAAAATATTTGTGGTCTGCAAATCAAAAGCAGTCTTACAACTCCCCAAAATGGAAACGTTTACTTAAAATAAATGTGTCAAACTAACTATTTTAACGCCTGGCAAATTCAGACTGATCTCTCTCTGTGCCTTTTATACAGATTGATATGAGTCTGGTCTCCACGTTTTCCATTAGGTCTCAAGCCCGGTTAAACGTGATCATCCAATCAGAAACAAGCTCATTGGTCACCCGTGGTTAACAAATAAAATCATTGGTGCTTTGCTCGTTGAATCTACAGAAATGCGCCATGTTTTTCAGCCCTGTGATCGATTTTTTCCTTTATTTTTTCTGATACAGACGGACCATGCCCTTCTCTGATTGGCTAATCCACCTGTCAATCATGAAAACAAGGAGTTCACCAGTGACCAGACTCACATTTTTGTAAAGTATTTAAGAAATGTGTGTTCTGGATCCCAGGCAAACTTTTTCTTTTAAACTTTTCCTCATATTTTAACAGAAGAAAACGTAAAAACCTGGAATTCTATAGAAAAACTTCCAGGTTTTATTAGGTCAAAGAAGTAGCGTTAGTACTTACAGTAGCTCCCTCCCTTCCTTCTCCCTCCATAATCGCCCCATACTCCCAGATTGAAAAACAGTTTACCAACCGTTTGCCCCAGTCCACTTATACATTTGTAGGAGAAAATACCTACACTTTACCTCCCGTGCCATAATAACACATCTGCTGTTCTCTACTCCATCAGGGTCATAACACTACGCCTCAGAGGACAGTATCCTTTCCACATTCAAAATCCATTTTCGTTTTCTACCGCTGTTAGCTTCGGTTGTAATTGGCCCTATTGGTATGATATAATTATAATAACTTTTGATGTTGTTCTGTCAAATGCTTCCAGGATAATTTCGTCCCATATAGGTATTTTATACGAGCAGACGTATAATTTCAAGTTATAGCGCGTGGAGGAGAGCTTGAAATGGCTGCCTTGCTACTTGGCTATCGAGCTGTTTTGTAAAGGGAGATTAAAAGAACATTCGGCCGTTCGCAAATGACTTGAATTCATGGAGCTGGCGAGGGTTTGTCATTTGGAAACTGGATTGAGGTAAGAACGTGTTTGATTTTGCTCCCAAGTCCAGTTAATGAATGCTGTAGTGAGCATTGCGATTCCTCATTATCTGCATACCGGATGTGCTGTTTTGCATATATGTGTTATTTTTTACAGTCAGGCTACAAAGAAGGCTGTAGACTCCTCGGTGACTCCTCTCTTCTTCCCTCCCTCCCACCTCTCCTCCTCTCCTTTCTCTGCAAGTTTAATGTTAGCCCGACGGCAGGTAGGGCATTTCGTTATGGTAGTTATAATCAGGACAGACTTTTTGAACCAGGCGGTAGTCCGTGCTGTAGAATGAAATATAGATACAGATGACTTTGAAAGGCTTGGAGCAGATCCAGGAGACATGGCTCTGGATCTGCTCTTGGAAACAGGTCTTGGAGGGGTCGTAGTTGCACAGCGAGGTGCGTTTGCTGCGGTCTACCTTCTCATAGTCCACGCGGCAGTTGAAGATTTTGGAGTCCTTGGGGTAGACGACGCTCTGACGCTCCAAATCGAACTCCACTGCCTTAACGGGCGGCACCAAGCTCACCGAAATGTTACCCTGCCCCGTGGAGTTGTGCCGAAAGTAGACGCTAAAAGTGCCGTTGCCGTGGTCCACAATTTTCCCGGTGATGAGAAGATTCAGCCGAACGGTCTTGATGTTGGAGTAGAAGTCTCCCCATCCGAACATTTTCTTAAATTTGCCAGTTTTGACGATAGGCCTGCGTTTGACCCTTGAACTTGAGGCGTCCGGCTTTAGGAGATCGCTACCAAGCATCTCCCAGAATTCCTGTTTGGAAAATTCCTGCTTGGCGAAGGGCACGGGGGAGCGGTACGGTAGCTCTAGAGATGTGGTGTTCGCCGCTCGACTTTTGCTGTGTAGCATCCAGCGACTGAGCGGCGAAAGCGGCGTCTGACCGGTCAACAGCCCAACGGTTTTCGCCGAATCGTCCGATGAAGTCTTGGAGCTGGTCGTGTCTTCTTCTTGACCCAAGGCTACCTGCAGAGGGGAGGGGGGTAGTTTTACAAAAGGGAGGAGGGAATAGAGAGAAAGAAGTAGACGTAAGTATTAGTGAGGTAGAAAAAAAAAAAAGAACTGGTCAGAAAACAAATTAAAGATTTAATCAATACTTAATTTTGTGTTCATACCTCTAGTGGTAGCGACTGTGACATTCTATCAATGTTGTATATATATAAAAATAAATGGGAGAAATTCGCCAGCTACTCCCATTATTGCATTCTTAGTTTACTCCAGCTCTGAGAGGGAAAATAATACTCTTTTGTGTGTCTAGTTTTCACACGGCCGTGGTAATTCCCAAAGCTCGGCAGTAATGGGCTTGCATGCCTGCTTCAAGCCACCGGGAGAAACGAAGGGATCAAAGAACACATCCAAACATGGTCCACACCAAAACTGAATTCATATAAAAGTGTGCCGGTCCCCTGGTTCTCTGCGTCTCATCGATTTCTGTGAAGGTGGACAATTTTCTTAGATGGCAGCAATCCCATAAAACAATAAAGCCCTGTCGTTAAGAAATGCTTTTGAAAGGTTTTGCAGACGAGAGGCGGCGATCGACCTACTGGAGGTAAGTGGCTTCTCTTTACATGAGAAAAATGACGACAATGGTATCGCGGGACAAACTGTAGTAGTAGTTGTTGTTGTGTTGGTAGTGCAGGTAATTGTGTTAAACTTCAGATTATGGAGATATGATACACAGGCAGACTTCAGCACAGACCGTGTAAAGAAGTGGACTAAGTGAGTGTGAGTGGGTTAATATGAACATTTTAAGACCAAAATGACGAGTCTGACAGTAGCAGTTACAGAGAGAGGGGTGACAATTTTTAAGTGTAAAGTGAATTGGAGTCATAGTCGATGGAGCAGGAAGTGCGCCCATGATCACTTCCTATTTGGAACGCGGCGGCTAGCAGGTTAGCTATGTCCATTTATATATACACACTCTATGCTTCAGTCTCTAATTTGAAACCTTTAGATTAACGCTTTCTCTCAGCTCTTCGTTTCATAACAGGTGATGAATTTAAACCCATCACTGTTCACGCTATGAAAAAGTAGGTTGATACTATCTGCTGCCTGTCAGAAGAGAACAACACTGTATAAAATGTACTTATAAGGGACCACGACGACAGACTGACTCAATATCTCACTTGTTGAATATTGATACAGGAACTTTTAATACAAGATCTAATGACTGTATAAGTGTAAGGACTGGCCACTCCATAAGTGAAATGGGAAAAAAAATCGATTTTGACTGTTTAGTTTCAAGAAAATGGAATACATTTCAAGGACATGTAAAACTGGGTAGACTGGTGCCACGAATGCACTTTAATAATGTGGAGATGAACGTTTATAATCACACATAATCTCCTGTTTTTAATGTTTTAAATGGATTTATGCACTTCTGAAATCTCATGTTTTGTTTGTGATGTTTCAGTCCTGTGATTCAATTTATTTATTTATCTTCAGGACAAAACTTTTAGTCACTTTTTTGTTAAAAAATATGCAAACGTTAACAATTTGACCAGTAAAAACATCCAGCCATTTATCTGTATTATTCGTTATGAAAATCTTTGTTCCATAAATCAGTTTCAGTTTAACTTTTTAAAATGACTGTTACACAAAGGTGTGTTGAGGGTGGAGTCTGGAGGGGCTTGGTTTCAGACAGCAGGGGGAGCTCTCACGAGGAAGTTCAGAGGAAGTGAGTGGGGCAGAGTGTGAGGCCTCACAGTTTTTCACTGTGTTTTGTGGATTTATTTTTGATTTTGGATTATCATCTGAACCTGTGGATCTGACAGTGGAAAATGTGGAGCACCAAACACACACCAGCTGCATCTGTGAGTCTGGACATTCATTTCATTCATCTTTGTACTTGCTAAAACTAGCTTGAAAGAGGGACTTGGAGGGAGGGGGGTACTTCTTTCCCTGGAAAGACTTGCCTGGAGGATCAAAGTATTGTGAGATGTGGTGAAGTAGGAGGCATGAGGAGAGTAAGTAATGTCCAATGAGGCCTAAGTGTTTTAATTAGAAAATGACGAGTTTGTGTGCACACATCTGCACAGAGATAAGACTGTGCTGTGCTCAGCGGGTTCTGTGTGAGGAGAGGATGGGAGGAGACATAATAGTTTAAGCCTGATGCCTTGTAGCAGCAGCTTCTGTCCTGAAACATACAGCTGAGGCACATCCTTTGTATCTGACAGTGAAAAGCCGACACACTCGTCAGTTGTAAACTTGAGCTCGGTTTAAGTGTGAACAATAAGTGATGCAAATGTGAACGGCGACTGCGTTTGAGCTTTGTGTGTTCTTTACCCACAGAGATTTGACTGCATGCATTATGCATGTTTCCCAGTCTGTGCTCTGATCCAGCTACTGTCTCCACTGCCAGGGCTTCCTTACACCGGCTTAGTCAGGATTATTAAGTCTGACTCATTTTTATTCCATTTTCTGCAGCTTTTTGAAGCTCTTTCACATTTGTTCTTTTGCACTCGTCAGTCAGTGATATTGATTTTGTGTCTCTCTAAAACGTGTATTTCCTTTCATAACAACGAGGATCACATTTCAGCTGCCTTGCGAGGATTCCCGCTGATGTGGTTGTGGTCTGGTGCTCCCACTGGGCTGTTCAGAGCTGCTCCTGTTACCTGGAGCGTGTGTGTGCGTTACACTCCTCTGCCTCTAGGGGGCTCTGCTATAGTCTTCCCTCACACCACACTGCTCCTGTTCTGTCAGGAGAATCCCTCACTCATTAATAATACACGCACATTTAGAGCACCTGAAGATGTATTGATTTTGATATTTTTGTCTGTGTTTTGTGTGGGTCAGTGGAGCTTATGCAGCGCGCACACACACACTCACACACACTAACACATGTCCCCACGGTGAGCCTATTATAACTGTTTAGTTTCTGCTCCTGTTGTGGACCGCGGCTCTGGCTGTGGGGACAGTGCTCTGCTTGTCACGGCACTTAACGTCTCTCGTATCGTTGTGTAATCTTTGTATGATGGAATCTCACTGATGATGTCATGGTGTGTTCAGTTCAACTCAACGGCAGCTGCTATCGTCAAAATCAGACCTCAGACAATTACAAACCAATAATAAATTTAATTAGAGCTCTTTTCCCTCCGGTCCTGATAAAGGGACATTAAAATAGACCGTAACCTACAGTACTATTATTATTACACTAAACTAGCTAATTTACCAGCTGATTTAAATGATGCAACACAGATCAAATTGGCTATTTTTAAAACCAGACCTATTCTGCAACTTCTCAGAGCTTTTCACCATGTTCTAGTTGTTTCTTTTCATTCTCCTCTGAAGTTGTATCTGGAGTGATTCATGTTTGAGTAATCTCTATTTTCAAGACGCCATTTTGCCGATAAACCCCCGTTTTCACCTCTGCTAGTACTTCTCAGTTCAATTTTATTATCTTAATTGATGATACGTGTAGGATTCGGCAGCGTCGCGTAGTCATTTAGGTACAAATGTGCAGCTATCCATAGGAGAGACCAACAGCGGCGCTTTGTTGTGGTGCCGTTTACAGTGAAGTAAGCTCCCATTGGGCACTAGTTTCCTTTATTAAGTTGTTTTTAAAGAATACTGTGATATAACATGTCCAAATTATAACAATGATCCACTGATGTCAGAGATTATAACTATAGAGCGACACGGGCACAATCGGGCTGTTTAATTACATTACAAATTAGAAGATCGTTATAAGAAAAGCAAGCCAGCTATTTTAAGTTTAGCTCAACACTTCCCTAAAACTACAATTGCAAGATTCATCACATTTAAATCAAAATCACAACAGTTAAAGACTGCAACTTACCCTGTCTTATAGAGTAAAACACCTGCAAACCCTGTAGTCTGGATGTGATGCTCAGTGGTTCATGTTTCCCATGATGAATGCTTTCAGACATGTTAAAAAAAACAGATTGTGAACCAAAACTTTTCTTTAAATCAGCCGTATTGTGCTTGTGTCGCTCTATAGTTATAATCTATGACACCTGTGGATCATTATGTTATAATTTGCACATTTTAAATCACAATATTCATCTAAAATGACTTAATAAAAGAAACACGTCTGCTGATTTCCACGTTTGAAAACTACGCTGCCCAATGGGAGCCGATGGCACCTTAAATGTCATCACAATGAAAAGCCGTGTAGCTGTCGGTGCCCCCTATGGATAGCTGCACATCACACTAGCGACTAGTAGCAGTTTTTGTTCTTTCATATGTACCGAAATGTCTACAGGTATCACTGATTAAGAAAATACACCTGGAGGGGCGGGTGGTGCACCTGCTCGGCCAGCTGCCTCCTCAGGGTCAGGCAACAGCTGAGCTTAACCACTGGTCTTTAACGATCACAACACCTGATTTTTCTTTATTTTATTTACTTATTTATTCATTCATTCATTCATGTATTTATTTATTTTTTTATTCATTATTATTATTTTATTTTCTCATTTATATTCCCTATACCCTCCTTTCTCACTTACGAATTACTAGTACTAGCACTCTCCTCTACCGTCTCCACCTTACCCTCCTCCAAAATCACAGAAATGTCACACTCACACACAACACGGAGTTGTCATATACAATTGTAAATAGCTGTTACATCTATAAACCACGTTACGTCTTGTTCTGTCTTGATGTCTTGTATGTCCTACCACTACTTGTCACTATTGCACGGTCACTATGTTTGTAGGTAAGCATTAAATAAATAAAAAAAATAAAGAGAACAAAGTGCGTACGTCACATGAATCACTCCAAATACAACTTCAGAGGTTCAATGAGTAGAAGATACAACTATACCGTGTTTAAAAGCTGTGAAAAGTCTATTTTACAGTCCCGCTCCCAAACATAAATCCCACATCTACTGTCAGAAAACCCACAGTTTGAAATGTATCTACTGCCATTCAGCCCTAGTGCAGCTGAACCCGGACATGCTTCTCCCTCCCGTAGCATTTGTCATGTGTCTGTGAGGGGCAGTTTTAGTGAGAGATGGAGTGAGCGCTGTTCTATTGTTGAACATAAGATTTAAGCGTCTGGCACCACTGGAGGTGTCAGATTCACTGCACTGCATCATCCATACAGACAAATGTTCAAATGAGTTTCATATGGCTCCCAAAATAGACGAAAGAATACGGCTGGAGAGCTGTAATGACTCTGAGCCGGCGGAGGCATGCTGCGCCACATACAAGACCGTTCGGATCGTATCTGCTAGCTAACGCGATTAAAAATAGCCCCTAGCATCTGCTTTACATCAGATTTGCATTATTCCAACCACTGATAGTAAATTGTGCATATTATTACCAGGGTCACTCAATACACCGGAAATCATAATATTTTTCCTAATTATATCGTCGGCTTCTCCAACGCCCAAATTTGCAGACGACTTCAAGTTTTTTGCGTTTAACTGGGAGGTTATATGAGCTGTGGAGAATTAACTACCACAGCTTTGACTTTTGCAATGTAAGCGTTGTGCTAATGGGCTGCAGTAACCCCCATAAACTCATAGAGATGGTTTACGAGGCTAAAACTTAATGCAATGCCGAGTTTTGCAAAAATCTTTTCTAGTTGTCGGGTAGATTAATATTTGATATGAAGTAGGGCTGTCAGAAAACTCCCAGATACCCAGATAATAACTGACTTAAACTAGAGTCAAAAACTCGTACACATGACGAGTATCGAAACTGAACTAACTGAACAAACTGAACAATCTAGTGGTATCAGTAGGGATCATAGACTGTATATATAATAGCTAACCTGCTAGCCACGCGTTCTAAATAAGAAGTGATCACGGGCGCGCTTCCGGCTCCATTGAATCTGGCTCCAATTCACTTTGCATTAGAAAACTATCGCTCCTCTCTCTGTAACTGCTGCTGTCAGACTCGTCGTTTTGGTCTTTAAATGTTCGTATTAACCCGCTCTACATGATCCTGGTGTTTTTATTTCACTTTTGTGTCTGTAACTTAAGATATGAATATTAATAACAGACAAATCAGGCGCAGTGGGAATTCCAAATATGGAAATCTGCTCCAAATTGGCCCCTATAACCGCTCTAGCCTCGATGAGCTTCATTTGTCTGGAGCTGATCGCTGTGGGTGATGTCACACTCACTTAGTCCACTTCTTTTTACAGTCTATAGTAGGGATAAACTGATCCAGCTTTTTAACTTTCGATATCAATTTCAATACTTTAGCCTTAAGTCTGTGCCGATGCCGATAACAACCGGTACCAGGGCAACGACTGAAAACAGCATTTATTTCCTTTTAAATAAAAATAAAATAAGACAAAACTGATCCAAATGTGTTATGTCGCTGTTTTATCTCTCGAGTAACGACAAAACAGCTTTGTATAAATAAAAAGTTCAAACATTACGACACCTTCTGAGCCAACTACGACCTGTCAATAGTCTTATTACGTGAATTTATATGCCAAACTAGAATATCGACTGAACTGATATCTAAAAATGATCCAGCTCATTTTTCAGTATTGATGCCAATGTCAGACGCCAGAATCAGATTAATCCTAAGTATCAGACTATCAAATCTTTTCTTACTATTAAAAGCAAGATTTTTTTGTATATTGACAAACTAATATGACGTCAGGCCTGTCATGATAACACATTTTGAAGAACTTGACGATAAATGATAATACTGAAACTACAAAACTCCACTGACACAAAAACTCTATTCTAAATGTACAAAATTATGAACAAAAGCATGAAATACAATAATAAACAGCTAAACTAATCAAATTCTAACTCGTTTGCATCCACAGTGAGTCATAGAAGTGATTTATTCAACCCTCCACAGCTCAAATCTAATTGTAGAAAAAGAGGAAAAACAAAAAAAGTCCTCATGATAAATGCTGACCCCAAAAGTCCTGTTCCAGCTAACATGCACTGAAACACAAGTCGATATAGTGATTATTGTGACGGGCCTATAAGAAGAGACAAATGAAATAACACTATGAACAAAAGTCTGCAGAGCTTCACTGTCTTTGTTTTGGTTTTTTTTCTGCTCATTCACAAAGTCTGTCATTTTACTATGAATTTGAAAAGGCACATTTAAGATAATCCAGTGTGTCCACATCAGTCTGGTTTTGTTTCACTGTAAAATCTGCACATAATTAGTGTTAATATCTGTTTGTGCTGTAGGAAACGTCATGTGTTGTATTTTACTGCCAGTGTTAATGATGAAGTGTTAGACTGTTAATGAGACTGTAATGAAATGTGTATTTTTAGCGTGTGTGCACCTGCCACCTGCCCAAGGACGGCACCTGTCCAAAGACGGCACCTGTCCAAGGACGGCAACTGCCCAAAGACGGCACCTGCCCAAGGACAACATCTGCCCTCGGACTACATCTGCCCAGGAACCGGACCTGCCCAGTGACGGCACCTGCCCTAGGACTGCAGATGGACAGCAGCCGTAGCAAATCTGGTACAAATCATCTTTTCTTTTGTAAGAGTAATGAATTTGTAGATGGCCCCTGTCAAAGAATGAAGGAAGGAAAGAAAGAAGGACAGATAAACTTCCTTCAAAAATAAAAGCCTGATAACTCATTGTTTCTCAGTGCTACAGAGTCTAGTGTTCATTTGATATTGTGAGGATATCGCGAGGATTCTGAAGCCATCTGAAGGTTTCTCTGGTATCGTGAGGTCGGGGATAGTCTCTGAAGGTTTCTTTGGTATCGTGAGGTCGGGGATAGTCTCTGAAGGGTTCTTTGGTATCGTGAGGTCGGGGATAGTCTCTGAAGGTTTCTCTGGTATCGTGAGGTCGGGGATAGTCTCTGAAGGTTTCTCTGGTATCGTGAGGTCGGGATAGTCTCTGAAGGTTTCTTTGGTATCGTGAGGTCGGGGATAGTCTCTGAAGGGTTCTTTGGTATCGTGAGGTCGGGGATAGTCTCTGAAGGTTTCTCTGGTATCGTGAGGTCGGGGATAGTCTCTGAAGGTTTCTCTGGTATCGTGAGGTCGGGGATAGTCTCTGAAGGTTTCTCTGGTATCGTGAGGTCGGAGATAGTCTCTGAAGGGTTCTCTGGTATCGTGAGATCGGAGATAGTCTCTGAATCAGTTTCCATCCCATCTTCTGCTGCATGGGGCTGAGTCACTGTGCCCCGCTGGGCTCTGCTGGGCTCTGCTGTTAATCTCCACTATTACAAAGGATATAAATCTCAAGTCTTCCTTTCATATTCTGCCTTCACACTCACTGCAATAACTCTCCTGACAGATGCCGACTCTATCACACCACTTTAAGAATTATGCAAGCGTCACATCATGTACTGTGATGTAAATCTACCTTTTAATGGGATTATTAATGGGATTATAAATGCTTCAAAAGGCAGGGACGGTCCCATATGGAATTTTTGGAAGCTGATACCAAAATTTGTCTCACAGTTGTGACGGATAACTGATATGTGCGGACAGGGGAGGAGACAGGGGGGACAAAGGGGTCTGTTGTCCCGGGTCCCAGGATCGTAAAGGCCCAGAATTGGATCCTCTTCCTATTAGTTTGTATTAGAGGGAGGGCCATGTGAGATATGAAGGATGGATGGAAGGAGGGGGCGAGGGAGGTGATGCAGGGGGAAAAGGAGTGGAGGGAAAGAGACAGAGAGAGATGGAGGGACTGGAGCAGCTTAGAAAAAAATATTGGTAAGAAATACTGCTAATACTAGTAATATTGGAAGGTTGGGGGCCATGTGAGGTATGAAGGATGGAAGGAGGGAGAGGGGGAGGTGATGCAGGGAGTAAAGAGTGGTGGGAGAGATTGAGGAATGGAGAGAGGAAGAGAGTGAGAGAGGGGCTGGGACAGCATATAAAAAATATTGGTAAGAAATGCGGGCAAAATTGTAATTATCAAAACGGCCATATTACGGATTCTAATATTGGAACTAATATGAAGGATGGGGGGAAAGATTGAAGGAAGGCAAGAGAGAGAGAGGGAGAGAATTGGACTCTCTTCCTATTAGTTTATATTAAAGGGGGGCACATGTGAGGCTTCTTGCACCAAGTCCCCAAATTTCTGTGGCCGGGCCTGTTTGCTGATACTGTAGTACATTTTTTTAATAGTGTTTTTCCATCTTCAAGGCACTTTACACCAAGGAATCCCTCACTCATTCACGCACAGTCATACAGCAGTGTCTTGTCCAAGGGCACAAAAACAGCATTCATCTGTGGGAGCCGGATTCGAACCACCAACCTTCGGATCAGTGGACAAACGCTCCACCCACTGAGCAACTGTAGTGGTTGAAAATCCAAAATCTGTGTGAAATTATAGTGAAGTTCTCAAATTAACTTTTTGAAAAAACAACCAAATGTGTTCATCTGGAATAATTTTGCAAACTCTCACAGCCGTACTTCCATCTTCTTCAGTTCTATTTTTACTCATTGGTTTATTTCAGAAAGACAAATTTGACGCACAAACTGGAAATGACACAAAATGCGACTGGAGCAGCTTTGAAAACACATACTGGGGAGAAGTACTGGCAAAAGTGTAAATATCACACGATATCTTGGAAAACTCATATCACGGATTCTAATACTGGAACTAATATAAAGGATGGAGGAAGGCGACGCAGGGAGAAAGGAGTCGAGGGAGAGATTGAGGGGAAGCGAGAGATGGAGGGAGAGAGGGACTGGAGTCGCTTTGAAAAGAAAAAAATGGTGAGAAATACTGGCTAAATTTTAAATATTAAACGATATCCTGGAAAACTTGCATATCATGGATTCTAATATGGGATGGAAGGAGGGAGAGGGAGGTGATGCAGGGAGAAAGGAGTGGAGGGAGAGATTGAGGGAAGGAGAGAGAGAAGGACTGGAGCAACTTAGAAAAAAAAATACTGGTAAGAAATACAAAATTTTAAATATCAAAACTCCCATATCACGGATTCTAATATTGGAACTAATATGAAGGATGGAGAGAGGTGGTACAGGGAGAAAAGACTGATAGAAGGAGAGAGAGAAGGAAGGAGAGAGGGACTGGAGTAGCTTTGAAAAGAAAAAATGGTGAGAAATACTGCCTAATTTTAAATATTAAACGATATCTTGGAAAACTTCCATATCATGGATTCTAATATTGGAACTAATATGAAGGATGGAGAGAGAGAGAGATGATGCAGGGAGAAAGGAGTGGAGGGAGAGATGGAGGGAAGAGGAGGGGGTGCATGTTTTGGGAGTACACGTCTGAAGGGATTTGAACTATCGATGTAGTCGTAGTACTATCGAAGGTGTGGTTTTAGTGGTAAGTTTTGTTTGTTCTTGTGACATAAACATAATCCAGATCGTGTCAGAAGTACAGATAATACTACTACTACTATGGATAATACTACTACTACTATGGATAATACTACTACTACTATGGATAATACTACTACTACTATGGATAATACAACTACTACTATGGATAATACGTCTACTACTATGGAAAATACTACTATTACTATGGATAATACTACTACTACTATGGATAATACTACTACTACTATGGATAATACAACTACTACTATGGATAATACAACTACTACTATGGATAATACTGCTACGGAAAATACTACTATTACTATGGATAATACTACTACTACTATGGATAATACTACTACTACTATGGATAATACAACTACTACTATGGATAATACAACTACTACTATGGATAATACTGCTACGGAAAATACTACTATTACTATGGATAATACTACTACTACTATGGATAATACTACTACTACTATGGATAATACTGCTACTACTATGGATAATACTACTACTACTACTATGGATAATACTACTACTACTATGGATAATACTACTACTACTATGGATAATACTACTACTACTATGGATAATAATACTACTACTATGGATAATACAACTACTACTATGGATAATACAACTACTACTATGGATAATACTGCTACGGAAAATACTACTATTACTATGGATAATACTACTACTACTATGGATAATACTACTACTACTATGGATAATACTGCTACTACTATGGATAATACTACTACTACTATGGATAATACTACTACTACTATGGACAATACTACTGAACTCGTGGTACAAGTTTTAAATTGTAGTTTGACGTCACAGGTTTAAAATTTTGTATCAAAAAAGAGATTAAAAAATTCACATTTGTGGTTTAAGTTTGTTATGCAACGTGTTTAATGAAACAGCAACAGAGAGATTATGAACGTAACTCAGAAAAGTGTCCGAAGAGGAGGACAGGGAGGAGGAGGTGAGGAGGAGGTGAAGAGGAGCAGAGGTGGAGAAGAAGGAGGAGGAGAAGAAGGAGGAGAAGGAGGATGAGGGTTAGGAGAGGTGGAGAAGGAGGAGGAGAGGGAGGAAGAGGAGAAGGAGGAGAGTGTGGAGGAGAGGAAGTCACTGTGGAGCAGAGAGAGGGAGGGAAGGGGAGAGAGGAGAGGGAGGAGGAACTGTGAGTCACTGTGGAGCAGATGGAGAAAAGAAGAGGGTAGGTGAGACAGAGGAGGAAGAGGAGGAAAGGAGAGGGAGGGAGAGCGTGAACAGGAGGGGGAGGAGGAACTGTGAGCCACTGGAGAAGAGGGAGGGAGGAGAGAGGGAGGGAGAGAGAGAGGGGAGGAAGGAGAGAAAGAGGAGCGGAGGGAGGAGGAACTGTGAATCATTGTGGAGCAGCGGGAGGGAAGGAGAGCGAGAAAGAGAGAGAGATGGAGGGCAGTAGAGAGAGATGGAGGGAAAGAGTGAGCGCGGGTGAGAATGGAAGGACGGATGGAGTGAGAGACTGAGGGAAGGAGAGAGATGGAAGCAATTGGGGACAGGAAGAATGAGGGAGTGGAGAGAGGGCCAAAAGGTGTGTAGAGATGGATGAATGGAGGGAGAGAAGGAGAGACAGAGGCAGTGATCCTTTGTTACAGTGACAGATCTGAGACCAGTATAACTCCACCAGCACCTCCCCTTACACTGCTCCTCCTCATGACACTCACACTGCTCCTCCACCTTCTCCTCCACCAAAGGAACATTACACACACTCTGTTCCTCCTGCTCCTTCTCTACCTCCTCCACCAAAGGAACATTACACTCACACTGCTGCACCTCCTCCTCTTCAAAAGGAACATGACACTCACACTGAAGGAGGAGAAGGTGGAGGAGCAAAGGAATATTACACGCACTCTGTTCCTCCTTCTTCACCTCCCTCCTCCTCCTCACCTCCCTCCTCCTCCTCCTCCTCCAAAGGAACATTACACTCACATTGCTCCTCCTCCTTCTTCTCCTCCTCCAAAGGAAAATTACACTCACAACTCCTCCTTCTCCTCCTCCTCTAAAGCAAAAAATTACACTCACACCTCCTCCACCACCTCCTCCTCCTCCAAAGGAACATTACACTAGCTCTGCTTCTTCTCCTCCAAAGGAAAATTGCACTCACACAGCTCCTCCTCCTCTTCCTCCAAAAGAACATTACACTCACACAACATGAACTGATCTAACACGATTTGCATCACTTTTGAATAATTAGACTCTGCATTTTCCATAACATGCTACAAAAGATGACCGCCCACTGCTGGACTATGAAGGAAATGCAGCGTTTCAAAATGTCCATCCACAAATTTGACTTAAGTGCTTTGTGTCTTGGTAGTACTCTTAAATATTGACTTAAACTGTAATGCAAAACAGTTTATTTATTATTAAAAGTGACATTAAAGGGCCCAGATTACACTATTTTCTGATCTATGTTCTAATGTCCTTATCACAAAGCACAACTCCAAGTCTGTTTTTGAGGACGTAACAGCATAAAACACGGCTTAAAGCTCACAAGAGTCCATTTTGCATAATGTAGGACCTTTTAAATATTCAATCCACAGTAATCAGGTACTATTACTACACCTGCTTTGTAACTGTGCTCATATCACACAGTTAGGTTATATTTTTCAGGCTTTTATCGAGTTTCACAGCCCGATGAACCAAACGGATTAACTGAAACGCATAATGATCATGTGTCCTGCAGGGGGCGCTTCATTTTCATCATGAATCAAAAATCTCCCGCTTTTCATTAAACTCTTAGAGCGCTCAGATGTGGTAAGTGGCCGTTGCCTGGTGTATAGATATATTATGTTCTGTCTTCTCCTCCTCTCCAGTTTTAATAAGCTCACTACAGGAGATTCACTTACATGATTAAAGTCTGGGAACGGGTGCGCCTTAAGATCTAATTATTCTTGCGGCGAGTCTATGTGTGAAAAGGTGAGACGGCAAAAGGTAATTTTCACAAGAAACAAGCTATTTGACTCGAATGCATAATTTACTGCCAGTTCTCAGGGGTCAGTGGAGCTAAGAGCCGCGCTGGAGCCGACGCGCTGTGCAAAAAGCTTTTAAGGAAGGCTATTAGCAAAGATATGTGCATTCACCAGTGGAACAAGGACTCGGTTTTGTTACTCGAGTAAAAGTACAGACACTGGCACGAAAAACATAGTCAGAAGTGAAAGAATGACATGAAAAAATCTACTTAATTGCTTATTTGCAGTCTTATAAAGCTTCAAATGGAGTGATTTTGATAAAGATTTGTGCTGAATTTGAACAGAAATAATTGAATTTGTCTATTTTTGTTTGCATCAATTACAAATGTGTTAAAAATAAACCTTCATCCTCCTATCTGCTGGAGAAAATGCGGAAATCAACGAGTAGATCACTTCCATATTCTGTGGGACTGGACGTTTATAGAACACTGCAGGACATATTCAAATGTACGTTTCCCTTTGGAATAAAAAGAAACTGTCTTTGAACGTGCACCACAGGACTGGATGAAGAAGGATAAATGCCTTTTTAAGTGTCTTGTTGGTCGATGGTAAGAGATGTACAACAAAGAAATGGTTATCACAGGAAATCTGACAATGTGGGTTTTATAAAATGGAAGAGATTGACAGCATTTGGAAATAACAAACCAGGCTGGTTTGTGTCTTGTTGGGGAAAAAGGATTGAATATCCAAATCTAAAAAGGCCCAACTTTACTTTGAGAATGTCAGTAAATAAATAAATAATGAACAATTTGTGGTCACTCCATTTTGTTCCTTTTTTGTTCTGTTTTCTTTGTTGAAACGATGGGAATGTGGATTAAGAAGAGTGTACATATATTTGTACACGTTAAAACTTATAAAGTATTAAACAACTGAATTGATCTGTTTTTATTTGCATATTTTTGTTTTGCTCAAATTCTGAACGTGTTAAAAATAAACCCTCAGCCTTTTCAGCAGGTCTCAAACTATAATAAAACATACTTTTACTTTTCAGTCCAGTTCAGAACTGTAGTGGAGTAGAAAGCACAGATTCCTGCTCTCAAATGTAGTGAAGTAAAAGTAAAAAGTATCCATTTTAAAATCTACTTAAGTAAAGTACAGATACCTAAAAAAGTATATGCAACTACAGGACTTAACTACTTTTACTTTATTACTTTCCTGCACTGGAGTCCATCTACAGTAATACAGAAAACTGACAGGAAAATTCAATACTAACCCACTGGGAGAGCAGACCCACGCCAAGGCACTGACCCTATACTGCAACGATGTAGTGCTCAGAGATAAAACGGTCATGGGTGTCACGGTAACGTTTTTGACTTAACATTATTGTGAGAAGAAATATCACCGTTTAACAATTCATCATTTTTAAGACTATGACCAAACTGATATCGATCATTCCCTTTCATTCACAGATCACGTCCTCAACTGTGTGACCACCGCCATGAACTCAAACTTTCTGAATTATTACATTAATGTGACATAAACAGACACATTGGAATAGACGTAGCTCATTTTTTTTCCCGTTCAAAATCTCATGATAACTTAGCCAAAGATATGTTGTTTTTTTCATCATTCCGTCATTCACAAGTTTCCTAGTACTTTTGTCTGCATAAATAGTAGTTTTTGCATGAACTCCCCCTGCAGGAGTAGTCTTGTAAGTGCGGTTTGGGTCATATACACAGAGATAGTAATAGATTTGAGAGCTTTTGCCACGCTCCCTTTTGAGTTGACTAATCGATCAGCAGCAAAGTTATTTAGCAGTAAGATGTGTTATCCGTCTAAAAACTACAACTGCTTTTTAAACACAGACATATGCAACGTTCTAAGTCAAAGAAAGGTCTAAATCAGGTCTTTGCTAGGTCCCTGACGTCCAAAGAGCAGGCGATGCGTTTACATTCCTTTCACCTGTGATGAAAGCAGACTTTGACCAGGAAGGAAGAGAGGATGTCATCAGGCAGTACTCGCAGATCCCTGGGTGTTTCGACTCTGAAGCGCAACCCTCAGACCAGCGGTGGGTGAGAAATAGTGGCCAGCTTACTGTTCATTCCTTCCTCTTGGTTTTAGCTCGTCTTGTGTTCCCCAACCAACCCGAGACTCGTTCTGCTGCCTTTACTTTCCTGTACAAGCCATAATTTTGGGTGAGTGGTTGCTATGGCAATGTCTAAGGGGCAGGGGTCATGTGGGCAAAGGGTTTCCTGCTGTCTGAGAGTGGAGATCGGAAACGCCAAGTAGCATTTTTTTTTCGTTGACCGATTTGTTTGCTTGTTACCGTGTTATTTTTGCAGGTCTACGTGATACTATCTGTGTGAAACTTGCTTAATCCGTTGTTTTATTAAATCTCCTCTCCAAGCAACAAAGGCTCAGGGTCGCTACGTTTCCCTTCCAGTAACTCCATTGGCTTGAACTTTCTCCATCCTGATTGGTCAGGGAACCCTCTGCACCCTACTTCAACAGGAAAAAGCCATCGCTGCTGACTCTTTCCCCTGCCAACCTCCATCAGGGTCTCGTGGTGAGGTCTACGCTTCCTCTCGTAGACCTCGCCACACTCCTCCTCGCCTCCTCTGACCAGAGCACCACATCTGGACTTAGAGTGTTTCTGGGCAACCTGTCGGACTTGCAGCTTCTTCCCCAAGTCCACTGTCATGTCCCGACTTCCCTAACGTCTCGGCCATGGTCCCCAACACTTTTTCGATACCTTCCTTGAGCGAGTACCGCTTTACCCCCTGAGAGCACGTGTGCCGAGGTTCCTCTTTCTCCACAGACCTGACACAGTGGCTTGTCTTTTAGCCCCCATCTCCACAGGTTAGGAGGAGTCAGAACTGCGTCATATACAGATCGGAGCAAAAAAAGCCATGCAAAAAGGTGCCAGTCTTCAGAAAACTCTCCATATCACCCCAGTTGCTACCTGGACCCATAACCATAAACAGTTTTTTTTTTTCCATATTCCTTCCAATCTAATTCTTCGCTCATAGAAGCTGTAATTTGAACTACATTTACACAAACTCACAAACACTCCACACTACAGCGCTGGAGTCTTACAAACTCCCCCAGTTTCGTTCCTCTCCTCCATCTTTTTCTTTTCTCTCAGCTCATTTTGGCTCGCCGCAGATTTGAGGTCCCTTCAGACTCTGGCTCATTGCATATGCCCAGACTGAAGCCCAGCGCTGAATTGGCTATCACATTTTTACATTATACGATATCGACAGGTCTGTGGAGCGCGGTGGAGAGCGAGGTGTAGTATGGCGGGGGAGCGTTTCTTCTATTAGGGTCTCGGGGGGGGGGAAGAGCAGGGGCTGATGAGCAGTTTGTAGTCCACTGCGATGGCGTGGGGTTGACAAGTGGTACAGTTTAAACCGGTTCTGGTTGAGCATTTAACACAACACCATTATGATTTGCTAAGTTTCGTGACAGGCCTAAGTACATGATACGGGGATAGATCACAGCTACAAGAAGAATTACTTTCAAAGATGCCGTTATTTCGTTAACTCTTTCGCTACCAGCCCTTTTAGTGAAAGCAACCTCCAGCCGGTTTAGATTTTTTGCGTATTTTCAACAACTTCTCAATCCCACAGAAAAACAAATGTGGAGCAGTAACATTTGAACGTGTGGGCCAAAGGAAAGATACAAGTCTCTACTTTGATTAAAACTAATTTGGTTCTATGGCCATCTGTTGTTTTGTAATCAACATAAACAAGAGACGCGAGTACTACATGGCTGGATGGTACTGGGAATCAAATTTTTCGTGTACAAAATACTTTTGTTGCAGCATTCTGGACAAGTTCCATGATTTTTTTTTAAGTATTCATGTCAAACTATTAGGGATGAACTATGGGGGCGACAGTGGCTCAATTGGTAGAGCGTTTGTTCACTGATCTGAAGGCTGGCGGTTTGAATCTCACTCTCGACATACGTAAACAGTATTGGTTGAGCGCTCAAATCCACTGACCCACAGGTTGGCGGTACAATTCTAGTTTCCCAAAGATGAATGCTGTTGTTGTGTCTTTGGGCAAGACGCTTTGACCTTTGATAACACCGGTGGATCAGTTTGGTCTTATGTTATTTTTGGTTTAAGGAAATAAATGCTGTTTTCAGTTTCTGTTCTGGTATCGGTTAATATCGGTATCTGTAAAACTCCTCACCACACACTTTATACACTTTTCTCACACAGGCATTAACATTTTCTCACATTTCTCTCTCTTTAAACTCTCTCTAAAAGTTCAAACCTTCGTAGGCGCCTTTATCGGTGCAGAACGTTTCATCGACATTGTGGGTTTTGTCGGGGAGAAAACTTGCAAACATACAGCACTTCAGAGTCACACTGAGATCCAACATTTATGTAAATTTGTCTGAACACATTCTGTACTGTACAGGAGACACGGCACAGAGGAGACTGATGGACAATGGTCTACAGTCCCTCAGCCAATCAGGACGCAGAACATAATGCACGATCATATGCTGTAAAAATCATATACAGAAATGCTCTAAAAATATCCGCCAAACAGCGAGACCACAACGGTGAACCGCGATATAGTGAGAGACAACTGTATACAGTTTATTTAAAACAGAACACAGTGGGGTACTCATTAAATTGTAACTTGTTTGCTAACTTTTCTCGCCAAGGATTCCACCATCTGCTCGTCTCTGTGGAGATGTTTCCTGAAAATGTTCCACAGTAAAGCAAAATGTGTGTATCATTTCGATTTCAGGTGTCATACTGTTCAAAATGACACAATGACGGCAAAACTGGTGTATGAATGTGTGTGTGAACGGGTGAGTGGTTCCTTGATGTAAAGTGCTTTGAGTGACTTGAAAGTAGAAAAGAACTATTTAATAAGATGACCAATATGTCCATAAAAATCCCACCCATTTTTTCTATTTTTCTTTGTGAGTGAGTGACAAAGACGTTATTTACCTCTTTAAGCAAATCAAAAAATCTGAATGCGTGTTCAGGAATCGTGATCTAGGTCCAAGGAAACTGAGATTAATTTTCTGCCATATCGCCCCTCATATAAGCTCCTTCTCCTCAAGTAGCCACTCTCTCCAGCGGTTTCTTTTATATTAATAACCAGCCGCTGAGAAATGTCCTGAGATGAACTTCGCAGGTCACAAATAACAATTCCATCTGAGCACACAGCAGTTACTCAAAATGCACATCACACTCGCCGAGCCAAACGACAAAGATATCAAAAGTGTCCATGATCCAAAATATATCACTTCCAAAGAGCCTGACCAGATGTGGCCACATTTGTGTGATGCTAACGCTAGCGCAGCCCTGATTACTGATGCTCTGCTTGGTATGCTCCTCACATGTACGACTACAAAGCTCCCAAACGCAATTTATCTGCATATGCCAAACAGTATGGACGCCAGCGAGGTACCAAGCGGCTCGCCAATCTGCTCGCCTGCGTTTGGGCTTTTTTTTTTTCCTGTTTAGAGAGAGGAAACGCGATCACAAACGCTTACTCCAAAACGCGCCGACGTTTGAGGCTCATTTGCAGACAACAGGTGTGAAACGCGGTAAATTTCTGAAGCAGGTGTCGGCAGCCTTCAGGAGACGACTTGTGATGTTAGCGCCAACGTTGTAAACCGATCTAACGAAGTAAAGTTATGTGTCAATATTTATCAAAGGTGTAAATGCCCAGTTTTCTGCATAAACCCTGTTCTTGTTTATTTTGAGCACATCACATTGAATCGTCCAAACCCTCAGATTTCAAAAACACAAGCTACAAAATCAGTTCATATTTCTACTCAGGGCCATTAATTATTGAGCTGTTGCCTACAAAGGTTTTGGTCCCCAACAGTAAACATTCAGTCATTCATTCATTCATAGTAAAGTACAGATACCTCAAATTTGCACTTACGTATAGTACTTAAGTAAATGTTGAAGTGGATACCTTTTACTTTAGCTGCACTACATTTTCGAGCTAGATTGAAAAGTGAAAGTATTTTTTATTATTGTCTAAGACCTGCTGAAAAGGCTGAGGGTTTATTTTTAACATGTTCATAATATGAGCAAAAAAAAAACAAAAAAAAAAAAAAACAGATCGATTCAGCTGTTTCTCTTTTCTGGTACATTTTGAAACTTATACTTTAATACTTTTACTTACATTGATTTACTTGATATGTTTTACTTTTACCTGAGTATTTTTTTGCTCCCATATCTGTACTTTTACTTAAGTAACAAAATTGAGTACTTCTTCCACCACTGGACGACTCTGTGGGTGTGGAGTATTAGATTTTCTTGCCTGTGGTGCTGATTATGGAGCCATGTCATATATATATAGTAAGAAAGAAAAGGAAGATCAAGTGGCTGATACGGGCCAAACGCTTGTGTTCCTTTAGGGTCGTGTTGGTTTTTTGGCAAAGTTTATTTCAGCAGAGCAAAATGCCATATTTGAGGTCAGATACTGTAGCTTTTGTTTGAGTCACATGATCGTTTAGAGATAAGAGAAGCTGAAAGCACAGAATGTAAGCCACTGTTCATATCCGTCTGTCCCAGGGCAGCTGCAGCTACGTAAGGTTCTGGTTTGGTATAGTTTGGTATAGCAAGCTTTTGTTTGTACAGGGACAGTGCACAACATTAACAAAGACAAAAGTCACAGGTGAGATGCTGGTGTCAGGTTACAGCCTGAACACTCACTCACACCTGTAGAGCCGGAGCAGCTGGAGGAAATACTCAAAATATTCAATGTAAATAGATAAGCTGACTACAGATAAATTAAACCGATATTACCTGAGGCCACGTTGTTCAAATACTAACCCTAATCCTTCGAAAAAGAACATACATACATACATACATACATACATACATACATACATACATACATACACATAACATACGTACAGACATACATATATACACAGACATACACATAATATACAGACACACACACATACACACATATACAAACACGCACATTCTTCTTTCTACTGATGATTCAAATTGCATTCGTCCCTGATGTGTTAAACTTTTTTAAATCTCAGACTTTAGCCGCTCCACAGCGATGGCAGAAACTCAGAACAGAAGAGATCACTGTAATAACTCAAACTATTATTCATGCTCATGGATCCACAAATGGAAATGCAGCAGGCAGCCGGAAAACTCAGAAAATAAGACATAATTTATGATCATGTTAATCACTTATTTTGAAACAAAACATGTTTAATTCATGTTTTTCCCCTGCAGCGGAGTTAATGGGTGATGAAAGCTAAAGTAAGGCTTTTTACACCAGTGTACCAACAGATCAGAGCCACAGCACACCAGGGTGCAACGATACCGATACTAGTATAAAACATCAGCGCCGATACTGGAACATTTGCAAGATCAGGTATCGTTCCATGAAATCAGTTTTAATTGGATGTAATAGGACTATTTACGGGGTCGTTTTGGCCTTGAAAGTTTCATAATGTTTGAACTTTTCATACAGTTGGATCTCGTGTGTAAGAAGTTCTGCGTTTTAAAGAAATAATTGCCATTTTCCCTCCCTACGCTGGCGTATCGGGTATCAGCTGATGCTTTAAGTCAAAGTATCAGTATCGGTATCGGAACAAAGTTGGATCAGCGCATTCCTTTTACCACATTATGTCCTTTTGACATTTGGCAGCATGAGAGTGGAGGAGGAATGTTCTTATTTAATAACTATTGATTTGTTAAACATGGACAGAACCGTTCTTGAAGCATTTCCTTCTGAACAATGAATAATATTACGCCTCTTCCTCCTTATATTCCCCAACGTCATCCTCAACTCCGTTTCACAACACTCTGCAAAACATGTCCCTATTATCCTGCTGCTGTAGTTCAAATGGCGTCTTTTCAGGCTTGGATACATGTTGCGATCCCTGCGGTGCTGCGGGGGTCTAATTGGAAACCCTTGTAAGGATTCTGGGAGGGCCCTGGCTGGACGTACGCTGAGCTCTAACCCGCTAAACCACTGTAGCGTCACCACACAGCTAGCATAGCAGCTCACTCAACCAGAACAATGCTACACTGAGAGATTTCAGAATATAAATAGGCCTTTACTGTGAATTTTATATATGATGTCCAGTGGCTGTTTCCCTCTCAAGTCCAGAGTGTTGTATTTGTGTGTGTGAAACGGAGGAGCTCATTGGTCAGTCATCATTTACGACAAAATCACATTTCCCTCCCCTCAGATTAACCGAGTTTAGTGCTTTGCGCATTGATTCTGCAGAAATCCCTCACATTTTTCAATCCCCTGTGATATTTTTTCCTTTTTTTCTTCAAAACAGCCATTTTTATTTTATTTTTTTAATAAACCATGGACTGTATAAAGAAGTGGACTAAGTGAGTGTGACGTCACCCACAGCATTCGGCTCCAGTCAAATGAAGCTCATCGAGGCTAGAGCAGTTATAGCGGCCAATTTGGAGCAGAGTTCAATATTTGGAATTCCGACCACGAGTATCATAGCAACCAAAGAGCCAATCCAGAGTGAGGCTGTTGAAAGTATCGCCCCTTCCCGCCCGTTTAGGGCGAGAGGGTGCTTGCTAACGCTACGGGGAGTGATCTAAGGCACTTATTAATGTTCATATCTTGATTTATCGACAAAATAACATAATACAATAGTGAAATAAAAAACCCAGAATCATGTAGAGCGGGTTAATATGAACATTTTAAGACCAAAATGACGAGTCTGACAGCAGCATTTACAGAGACATAGGCGATAGTTTTTTAATAGAAAGTGAATAGGAGCCAAACTTCGATGGAGCCAGAAGTGCAGCCCATGATCACTTCCTATTTGGAACGCGTGGCTATCAGGTTAGCTATGTCCATTTATATATACAGTCTATGCTATGGATGAACCATGTATGCCCATGATTGGGTTCTCCACCTGTCAATCACACCCGTCTACAGTCTCTGACCACACTCACCTCTTCGTAAAGTATCGGAGAAGTGTCTATTGCGGATCGTAGGCGAAGCGGCTGCACTACTTCCGTATTAACCTTGCTGTTGACCACTGCTATCAAGAGAGCTCTGGCTTTCCTTGGTGAAAAACTACATTGACATCCCACCATTCCCTCCTCAAATAAACCAGGGTCCCTTAGTCCCATATCACTTTTTCTAATATTGTTTCTCCCTGACAGATCCAGGAACAATCATGTTGTCATTCATGGCTGATACTTCACTTGGTATTAGCCCCAACCATCTACTTTGCTCTATCACAATATTTTTCCTACTGTATTTTATGCTCTCACCAGTCTGCAGTTATTTCTATTTATGCAGATCTTTATAGAGGTCCCCTGGGAATTCCACCCACTCCTTTCACTCAAGGCTGAAAATCTTTTGTCGGCGCACTTTATTATCAGCCACAAACGTAAACAGAGCTAAGACAATATGGCTCAACTGGCTCAGGGACTAAATGTGGCCATTGGGCAATTTTAGCAAACGGGTTTATTCTCATTCTCAATTGATCTCAGTAGATTACAGCGAGATCGGTCCAAAACATACAAACGAGATTGATTGGCCATCGACTAACTAAGATACTGAACCAAGAGCTCACCCTTCACACTGTATGACCATCGTCCACTACTCCTGACCATAGACTGTATAAAGAAGTGGACTAAGGGAGTGTGACGTCACCCACAGCGATCAGCTCCTGTCAAATGAAGCTCATCAAGGCTAGAGCAGTTATCGCGGCTGATTTGGAGCCGTGTTTCATATTTGGAGTTCCTACCGTGAGTATCATAGCAACCAAAGAGCCAATCCGGAGTGAGACTGTTGAAGGTAATGCCCCTTCTCACGCACACCGCTGGCTTAGCAGGGAGTGGGAGCTTAGCAGCGCTGTCAATCAAACCGGTTGCTAACGCTAGTGGGAGCAACCTCGGGGAACAAAGACACCTGATTTGTCTGTTATTAATGTTCATATCTTGATTTACAGGCTAAATAGTGGAATAAAAACACTGAGATCATGTAGAGCGGGTTAATACGAACATTTTAAGACCAAAATGATGAGTCTGACAGCAGCAGCTACAGAGAGAGGGGACACAGTTTTTCAAAAGACAGTGAATTGAAGCCAAACGCAATGGAACCGGAAGTGCGCCCATGCTCACTTCCTATTTGGAACGCAGCAGCTAGCAGGTTAGCCATGTCAATTTATATATACAGTCTTTACTGCTGACAGATTCCCCCAAGGAGGGACAAATCGACCATAAACCCAAAAAGTACGACAAGTCAAATGGGAGCAAAGTTGTTATGATGACAATTAACGTGGCAGTTTGTCATTTCCAGATTTGAAGTGAGAGCTGTTTTTATTTAGGTTTTTATCACAATTGAGAGAGGATTAATTATTGTGTTGCCACGGTTACTGGTCCTACTATAATGATTTTGACACGAAGAAACCATTTTTTGATTAAAACAAAACTACTTTTGTACAATGTAATTTTCAACACATGTTAGCAGTGGTTTGTTTACTGTTAGCTTGTCATGTTTTATGCTAGCTCATAAAACAAGGAATCATTCAAGTGTGATGTATTTTCAATTTGATGTTTGGAAATGAGTATCTTAGAGCAGTTTGCCACGTTTGGAGTAAAAGAGAACTACTTTTAAACAATGTAAGTTTCAACCCAAATTAGCAGTGGTTGTTTTACTATTAGCCTCTAGCCTGTTTTATGCTAGCTCAAAATACAAGGAATCATTCAAATATGATGTATTTTCAGTTTTACATTTAAAAATGAGTATCTAGGAGCTGTTTGCCACATTTTGAGTAAACTAAACTACTTTTAAACTATAATTTTCAACACACGTTAGCAATGGTTTGTTTAACATTAGCCTCTAGTCTGATTTATGCTAGCTTAAAATATAAGGAATTGTTCAAATGTGATGTATTTTCAGTTTTACGTTTAGAAATGACTATCCAGGAGCCACATTTTGAGTAAAACAAAACTACTTTTAAACAATGTAATGTCCAAATTAGCAGTGTTTTTTTTTTTTTTTTTTTTTACAATTAGCCTATCATGTTTTATGCTAGTTCAAGTATAGGGCATTCTCACAATACAAGGAATCGTTCACATTTACTGTCCAAACACTGGTGAGATTACATTTCGATTCAAATCTATGCAAGTATTTTAAATGAAAATGTAAATTATTCAAGGGGAGATTCTTATGCAGTGAGTTTTAGTTCAGTGTTATTACGCGAGAAGGCCATAGAAATTCTAAATGGACAGCGCATCCTTGAAATGCTTTGCCCTTTCTCGTACTGTCTCTCTGGGAGCCGATCTGTGGGTTTGGAGTTGTCGTTGTATCGAGCCCGCTGCAGTGTGAAGGCCTGTCAAGGATTCTCCTCCTGTCTCTCCATCTCTCGTTCTTTCTCTTCGCTCGCTCTCTCTTTCCCCTTTCTCTCTCTCTCTTCCTCTGTCTGTCCACATGTCAGAGCGGGGATGCGGCTGGCGCTCAGGGAGGGTGCTCTCCACGGGGGGTTCCCAGTCAGCGGGGCAGGGCGGTGGGGGTGAGCGGCAGGGCAGAGGGGTGGAGGGGGGTCTATAGGGTCAGTCAAGCTGTGGTTGTATTTAACCCAAGAGAAGGAAATGGAGGAGTAGGGTGACCAGATCGGAACTCAAATCCCTCATCACATAGTTTGGGGTTTGTCCCTGTGTCCCACTATTAGAGAGCGACAAATTTATTATTTTTTTCATGGCCGATACCGATGCTGATGGTTTATAATCCAGAGCAACCCATGGCTGATGAGCTTTACCGATATGTTTGGGTCAATATCTAGGGTCGATTTTGATCATTTTCCCCATAAATGCATGACTTAAAATGAATACTAACATAAATACTGTCTTTACGTTTTACTGCGCTGCATAATTTAAGTGTGATAAGGAAAACTAAAGTCAATAGAACAAATTTTTAGACATCCACAACCCCGTTTGTACGACTGACCCATAATGGAGCTGTGTAATCTCATTTTGTGAAGCGTATCGTCACACTAAAAAGTTAAAATGAAGCTTTATGCATCAAATGGTGAACCTAAACCAAATAGAGGCCTCGACCGGAGATTTAAGGCCCATAGATTTAAGGCCCACAGATTTAAGGCCCATAGATTTAAGGCCCATAGATTTAAGGCCCACAGCTGATACACGAAAAAGTGCAAACATATAATGAAGATGAGTCTGTCTCTGTTCACAATCAGCGTCAAAACCTTCATGTTCATGAGCAGACACTCGCTCACCACCTCCACTCATTTAGTGTCCACCGCAGTGTCAGACGTGTGTCAATAGAGTGTGATGTGAAACGGAGAGACGTGAGGAGGACGAGCGATCGCCGGAGCAGAGCGGCCGCCGGAAAGAGAGAGGGGGGAGGGGAAGGGAGAGAGAGAGGGGGGAGGGGAAGAGGGAGAGACAGAGAAACAGAGAGAGAGGGAGATAGAGAAGGGGAGAGAGGGAGACAGAGAGAGAAGGGGAGAGAGGGAGACAGAGAGAGAAGGGAAGAGAGAGGGAGACAGAGAGAGAGAGAGAAGGGGGGATAGAGGGAGACAGAGAGCCAGTGGGAGACAGAGAGAGAGAGATAAGGGGGGAGAGAGGGAGACAGAGAGAAAGAAGTGGGAGAGAGAGGGAGACGGAGAAAGGGAGAGGGGGACGGAGAGAGAAGGAGAGAGACAGAGGAGAGAGAGAGGGAGAGAGAGAGAGAGAAGGGGAGAGAGAGGGAGACAGAGAGAAAGAAGGGGGGGAGTGAGAGGGAGGGAGAGAAAGAGAGGAGAGAGAGAGGGAGACAGACAGAAAGAGAATGGGAGAGGGAAAAGAAGAGAAAGAGAAGAGTGAGAGAGCAGGAGCACATGGTCCTTACAGTCTATGACACATTCACTCAGCCTCCTCCGCTCTGGATCTGTGAGCGGTGGCTCTGTCGTCCACTCGTGTTTTGTCTCTTTCTTCTTTGTTTTACCTGGAGCCGTGTGGACCTGTTTCCATAACACATTCTGAAGGACGATATATCGCTACAGATCATGATAATATTGAAACTACTTTATGTCACAGACACATTTAAAATAGATCAGGATAATCCCAGTGAAACAGACGGGATCATAAAATGACACAAGCTGCAACAAATGAACATCTTTCACATGAATAAGTCGATGTAGTGGTTTTTGTGACAGGCCGATTGCCACTAACACCTCATCTGTTTATTCTTAAGTGATCCTGAAGCTAAGAAAAGTTCCTGCAACATTTATCCAAGTTAAGGCGCCATTTATATGAGAACATAAAGACTTCCTGGGATTTCAAAAATAAAATCCTCTGTGTTAACCCACTGAAGAACGAGTATTATTGTAAAAACTCTGACCGTTGACGCAGCTTGAGTCTGTGCAGCTTCACAGTCCAGTCCAACGTTATGTTTAAGAATCGTCTGTATTGGTCTGGTTCCTTGATTCAAGCAAAAATATTGACCAAAAATGCAACAGAAAACAGGAGTGATGTCTTGTTCAAACGGGGAGAAGTAAGGAAAAAAGAAAAAATATATAGACATCTTTTCCAACAAGACGTCTCTCATTGTTGGCCTGTTCTGGTCACTCTACAGAGGAACCAGAGCAAGACCAGTCATGAAAACACATTTAGACGGCTACATAAACCTAAACTTCTCATGAAAATCACTATAACGACTTATTAAATTTATGTAAACTGTAACTATGTATTTTAGGGCTCAATATTTATTGTGGGGACATTTACATTGCAATAATGTCGAGATTTTTGCCATTTTTCTGTAATAATGTAAGATTTGAGCTGTAGAGAGGAGATTAACCTCTATGGCTAATTATAGTTTAATTCTGCCATTTATTGGTTTCTGGGCACGTGTTTTAGTGAGAATTGGTATATGGTCAATGGTATTAAGTATTTTCAATATTGTTGTTTACAAATCACCCATTCACACACACATTCATACATCAGTGTATGCAGACACTGGGGAAGAGTTGGATTAAGAGTCTTGCCCAAGGAAAGGACAACAGTATTTGTTTGTGGGAGCTGGAATCACACTGCCAACCTGTGGGTTAGTGGATCTTACCACTCTACCAAACGTGTTTATGTAGAGAATGGGATTCGAACAGCCAACCTTCAGCTCAGTGGACAAACTAGCCACTGTCATCCCTCCTCCTTCACCAATAAATCGAATATGAAAATGTGTTATCGTGACAGGCCTAGGTATACTTCATGTGAGGAAAAATACTTCACAAAAAGTAAAAGCCAAAGTAAATTCTGTCAACTGGACAAATCGTTGTAGGAGTGAAGACTTTTAGCTGCTCATCCAAGCCGCTTCTTCAGTTCTGGTCAGATTACTGCTGGACACTGCCTTATATCTGTCTGAAGGGAGGAGCAAACTACACAGAAACTGTAAACAGCTTTTGTTTACAATTTCTGTTTGTCGGTTAGGTCTATTGAGCTACACTGAGACATGTATGCCTGAGACATACTTAGCGTAATCATTCAGCCTTAATGGACCAACTGGCTAGCTCTATTGTGGTCTTTGTTTCCTTTGTTTGCTTTGGGTCCGAGGATGGAGTTATAGATGGGGGATAGATGATGTCTAACTCCCCCATTCCTGTTTAAGGAAGGATGGTCTTTCCTAACAAAAAATAGCTTCTTTAATTCCCCTCTCAAACTATTTCTTTTCTCTGGCTACGATCTGAACCTCACTATCTTCAAAGAAGTGGTTAGTGTCTTTGAAATGGAGATGTATAGCAGACTGTGGACCCAAGGAGCTCTTGCGTCGGTGTTGTTACATTCTCTTATGAAGCGGCTGTTTAGTTTCTCTAATGTAACGCTCACTGCACTCTTCACGATACTGAATGGAGTAGACCACATTACTTTGTTTATGGCCTGGAGTTCACATCACAAATACTTCACATTCAAACTGTAAGAAGCCGTCAGTTCTTAAGTCATTTGAATTGAGAATCTAAACCTTTAAAGGTTTCCCGTCACTCTGCTCGAGCGACAAAGCGCACTTAGACCCTGTTACGACCCTTTGAAGAACTGACCTTGGCGTGTTCTCGACTCATAATTTGGTGAAGTGAAATTTGTGTTTTAAAAATATTTTCCAAATTGGATCGTTGTCAGAGTGTGCACAGCAGCGCCGAGAGAAAATTAAACAGTCAAATAACAAATCGGAATCAAGTTGAAAGCTCGAGATGCGATTTGTGGCGTCCCTGTGGTTCGCTGACTGCTACTTTTTAAGAGGAAAACGCGAGACACGAGGGTTCACTTCTATTATAAATGCACATGCTAATAGTTTTGGGCAATTAGAGCCTTCTGAAGATGGTTTAAAGGGCTCGGAGGGAGCAGTGTTCAGACTGGCTTCTTAAAACTAAAATGAAATACCATTTGAAGACAGAATAGTTAGTATTGTATGTTAATTACCTCTATTTTTCAACACCTTTCTTAATCAACACATATTCCAGTGTTTTTCCAGTGTCTACAGTCTTATATTTTAATACAATCTCTGTAATCTTCGCTTTAATCCCTTGTGACTTTGTTTTCTTAAAATTTCGTGACAAAATAATACATTGATTATGAAAATGGATGTTGTGAACCTCATTAACCAGGAAATAAACATATTTTTTTATTTGAGCTTGGGTAAGTTCACTCTGTGCCAGGGATGGGACAATAAACAGTAACAGCGTTTATCTTGATATTAAAGAGTCAATCATCATCGCTCATGGGACTTTTTATATAAATGTGAAAGTCATCCTCACATCACCAGAATGTGCAGAAAAACACCAGATGTTTTCTTTGCTGTTCCATTGTTGTTTTCACTAGTTTCACAAAGTACAGTACTATATATAGAAATCCTCTCCATCTTTAACGCAGATTAACACCAGACTGAAAACCCACGTCTTCTCCCTGGCATTTAATACGAGCTACACAGGATATCTCTGTGTTTTATTGTTCTTTTGCTATGTATCGTTTTATTTGTATATTTGTTTTTTTTTACTGTTATTTGAAGCACTTTGGTTCAGTTCAAGTTGTTTTAAATGTGCTATATCTGATTTAATTCAAGTTTATTTATATAATAATAGTTTAAATATGGAACTGTCAGCAACTTTAATCATTATCGCGATATAATCGTTAATCGCAGTTATTTTGCCATGATAATCATACACCAAATTTCAATATCATCCCATACTTCAGTATCTATGGAGCTCCACAGTGACGCTCGCTCAGGCTCCGGAAGTAAGTTCTCCATTTATTTTTTTCCATGGACTTTAAAAAATTTAAAATTAAATCATTAAGAGTTTAAAGGCATCGCGGAGGCTAACCAACTATGTGCTAACCAACTACGTGCTAAACAACTACGTCTTAACCAACTATGTGCTAACCAACTACGTGCTAATCAACGTTTTAAACAGCTAAGTGCTAACCAACTACATTTTAACCCGCTACGTGTTAACGAGCTAGGTGCTAACCAACTACGTGCTAACCTGCTATTTTCTAACCAGCTACATCCTAACCAGCTATGTGCTAACCAGCTATATGCTAACCAACTAGGTCCTAACCAACTACGTGCTAACCCGCTATGTGTTAAGCAGCTACATCCTAACAAGCTACGTGCTAACCAACTACATCCTAACCACCCACGTGCTAACCAGCTATGTGATAACGAAGTATGTGCTAACCTGCTATTTGCTAACCAACTACATCCTAATCAGCTGCGTGCTAACCAGCTACGTGCTAACTAATATCTATAACGCTGTTGTTTTAAGTCTAATATGGTTGTCTAAAATGCAAAACTCTGCTAAATGTTTCAATAACTTTGTGGTTTGTAAAATTTTGGAAACAGATTTTAAATAAATATATAGGCCTTGTGTTGTTACCATTATGATCAAGCTTTCAAACCTTTTAACATACTTATTTTTTTTTTTTTTTAAAGTTTATTTTTATTTGTCATTGGCCGGCTCTTCTGTGACTTTTAATACCACTGCACATCTGACACTAAGATCCAAAATATCTTCCCTTATAACAAACAGTAATAAATATATAAATTCAGGGTAATTACTGCTTGGAGGCGTTTCTGGAGGCCACATATACATTGTAAACACATGGACTTTGCTCTGTAACTGAAGCTGTTTTGATACCAGGCACTTAAATGCTAATCTGATTGTGTTATAGATGCTATTGGCCGCTAATGCCATAGTGATCCTAATGGGCCCTGTGTTATGGCGCCCTCTCTGGGGAACAGTAAAAGGACAGATGTCAGAGCAACATAAAGCGCTCACAATCGCTCCTCTGTGATTAGAGCCCAGCCAGCGCCGAGTGAGCCGGCCAGATAGGAAGTGGAGCGTGTCTTTTATTTTTATTTTGATAGTATAAATGTAATTGTGTTTTTAAGGGGAGACACTACAGTCAAAACTGCATTCTTTCAATTTTTTTTTGGGTCAGTTTGGTCTCTTTGCAGCAAGCTTTCATGTGGAAACAACACAACTGTCCACTCTGCAAAGATGTTTTAATATTTTTTTAACCTGTCTCCATAGACTTATATGGGACACTGTAAATTCAAAGGCCGTTTTCTTAAAATGCGTTACCTCCATAGAGACAAAAGGATCAGAGGTTAAAGTAGCACCTGCACACACCAAACTTTACAATCTTGGACTTAACAAGATTTTTGACAATACGTACAGAAGGGTTTGTTTTATATTTAAGTCCAAGTCTGATTTATTTAAGTTTTAACTCCAATAAATGGGTGAAATTTGAGTTTTTAGACAAATTTTCAGTCAGATCTAGTTTACTCAAATACTAAATAAAATCCAAAATCCCCTCTGTATATTTTTAGTATCTGATGTCAACAAAAAGAAGCAAGAAATTTAAACCTGGCTCTTTTCATGTTTCTGTTTTGATTCCCAAAAAGTCCCAAAAATGGTCCATTTTGTGCGTTTTTACACATGAAAACATCCCATGATGGAAAAACTTGCCAAACATTTTTTTCTTACATTTATATGAGTGAACCACAAAACAAGTTTCAAATTGATATCTTTAAGTTTAATTTTTTTTCCTATTCACCTGCAGCGTCTCGCCTTAATGTAAAACATGTCTGGAAGAGTCTTTGGTCCATTCACATCTTTAGGACTTTTGAATCATAACAAAGTGCACAAATATCTCATTCTGCCCTAGTATGTACTGCATGTTTTTAATTCTGAATGGTACTTATGATACTGTTCTTATTATTATGAAGTTATAGCAGAGGTTCTCCCACCACTGCCCTGCTCAACATACTAACCTCCATCTTTGTTTGAGTCTCATTTTAAGCCATATTCTAACGCTGCTCGTCTACAATTTCAAAATATATCTTGGTATATAGACACTATACTGGCAGACACAAATGAGATCCATCCATGGAGGAAAAGTGAACAAGAGGAAAGTGTCGGCTTATGATGTACAGATTGTAACAGCAAAAAGGACAAGCGCTTCTCTTTCTTTGTGTCTGAATCATAGACTGTTTATATAAATGGACATAGCTAACCTGCTAGCCGCCACATTCCAAATAAGAAGTGAGCAAGGACGCTCTTCTACATTTCACTTTCTATTGAAAAAATACCGCTCCTCTCTCTGTAACTGCTGCTTTCAGACTCGTCATTTTGGTCCTGGTGTTTTTATTTCACTTTTTTGTCCATAAATCAAGAAATGAACATTAATAACAGAAAAATCAGGCACCTTCTTTCCCTGAGGTCATTCCCGCTAGTGTTAGCAACCGGTTTGATTGACAGCGTTGCTAAGCGCCCGCTGCCTCTTAAACCAGCGATGCAGGCGGGAAGGGGCGTTACCTTCAACAGCCTCACTCTTGATTGGCTCTTTGGTTGCTATGATACTCGTGGTCGAAATTCCAAATAAAGAACTCTGCTCCAAATTGGCCGCTATAACTGCTCTAGCCTCGATGAGCTTCATTTGACTGGAGCTTGAACACTGTTGGTGACGTCAGGCTCACTTAGTCCACTTCTTTATACAATCTATGGTCTGAGTGCAGTATTTCCGTATGAGGCACATCGTGATCTGCTTATTTCGGAGGATTCGGGCTGCACCGCGCTGGGTTGAGGGATGGTTTAGACGGGCAGAAGCAGTGGGAGCTTTGTGGCAGATTCAAGTGTATACAACTGTGTGCCCCAGATAGAATTACCTTTTGCTTTGGAAATGTAATACAAATCCAGAGGTGTACAGGTAAGGCTGTGTAATACGGCAAAAATATAGGTTGTGTATGTTATGTCATAGCATCAGATGGAGGGAATGGGATTATATAACTCTTCTTTCTCATGTTTGTTTTTGAGCTATTTGTTATTTAGGGTTAAGTAGTTTGAGGTCAGGGGCTTTGAACAAGCTCCCCGATCCACTTGGTCCTCGATGAACACAAATTGCACCGTTGCAAAAATATCCTTGGCCTTTGCTCCGTCTACGTTTTCTTTTCGAACCATCAGACAGAGGAATCAGCTCCACAACCAGACTCTGGAGACTTATCCATGCATTTGTCTCCAGCAGGTTAAACTACTGTAATGTCCTGCTCACTGTCCTCTCCAAACGAGCCTAAAGACAGAACAGTACATCCAGAACACTGCTGCTCGGGTCCTGACTAGAACCAGGAAGTACTTCACACATGTGTCCTGTGCTCAGGTCTCTGGCTCCTGTGGCTCAGAGAATAGACTTTAAAGCAGCTCTGCTTGAGACAAGTCTCTCCATGGACCAGCACCAAAGAACATCTCCCACATGTTAGAGCCACATGAACCATCTCACACTCTGAGGACTAAACCAGGACTAAACCAGGACTAAACCAGGACTGAATCAGGACTGAATCAGGACTGAACCAGGACTGAACCAGGACTGAACCAGGACTGAACCAGAACTGAACCAGAACTGAACCAGAACTGAACTGGGGTTGAACCGGGGCTGAATCAGGATTGAACCAAGACTGAACCAGGACTAAGACTAAACCAAGACTAAAAAAGACTAAACCAGGACTAAACCAGGTTTAAAATGGAACTAAACCAGGTCTAAACCAGAGCTAAATCAGGACTGAACATGGGGAATCGGCATTTCATTTTTATGCAGCTAAAATTCTTCCTGAAGATGTGAGACAGACCTCTACTTTGACAGTGTTTAAATCCAGGCTCCAAAAGGTTCTGTTTATCTGTGCATATGACTGAAAGGGTTTTATTCTGCCTCTTCTCTTTTAGAAAGTACAGATACCTGCTCTCAAATGTAGTGGAGTAAAAGTAAAAAGTATTCAGTTTAAAATCTCCTTAAGTGATGTACATAAATTGAACTTAAGCGTAGTACTTAACTCGTCTACTTCATTACGTTCCATCACTGCCAGCTCCAATTTTAACAAATACGGGGTAATACTTTGTTTACATTACTCATGCTCTGCGCTGATCATCAATACCCCTCCCCTCGTTCAATATTTGGTGCAGCCGTTTGTAAAGGTCACGATCCCGAGCCGTCTATATCCAGTTATACAAGATCCAGATGACTTATGTTCTCCTCTGCGGTTCACTGCTCCACGAGTGAACAAGATTAGCTAGTCAAATTTACATAGCGATTACTGTTCAAATGAGGCTGTCTTATTAGTTATGTTAATCGTTCATACCACAGCTCAGTTGTAAGTGCATTTTACAGTACAACAGTGTCGGCTATTTAACGCAGTGGAGATATCAATAGGCACTTGTGTATAACCAGTTCATTTTAATATGTTTTTATGGTAGTTACTGCGGTTAGTGAAGAAGTACTCAAGTAGAGATACTGGAGCTAAAACGTGCTCAAGCAAAAGAATTAAAGTACTTGTTTAAAAATGTACTTATAGAGTAAAAAGTTAAAGTCTTTTGAGCAGAGTTTGAGGCTTTGAGGCTTCAGATGTGGTGATTTTGATGAAGATTTGAGCTGAATTTTGTTCAGCAGAAACAATTGAATCGATATTTTTTTTCAGTTTGTTTTTATTTGTATATTTTCAGGGTATTTTTTATTATGAACATGTTAAAATACACCCTCAGCCTTTTCAGCAGGTCTCAACTACTTTTCAGTCCTGTTAAAAAAATACAGTAGAGTAGAAAGTACAGATACTCCTCTCAAATGTACTGAACTAAAAGTAAAAAATATCCACTGAAAATGCTTTTAAGTACAATAAATACCTACAATTTGTACTCAAGTATTAGTACTTTACTACTTTTACTTTGTTACATTCCAACACTGGTTGCTGGTCAGGTCTGTGGAGAAGAGGCAAGCCCGCTCACAATAACAATACAGTTTTTCAATGTACTTTCTGGACCATAAAAACACCCATAACAAAATAAATGCCATATAGAGACGTTCAGCGTAATAACTGTGGAACAATAGCCAGTTAAGTGCAGACAAACACAAAAGTTTCATATTGTTACTCTTAAAGCATAATTGTGTAACTCAATTTCTAAGGGTTTGGGGAAAATAAACTGCAGATGTCAATAATAAGAGTACTGGGGCGGTTTGTGTATTTCTGTGGCTATAAACAGTCATATTTTTATACAGCACTTTTCCACCTTCAAGGCACTCAAAGCACTTTACATCAAGGAACCACTCACACATTTATACAGAAGTGTACGCAGAGACAGGGGCAAGAGGGGTTAAGTGTGTTGCCCAAGGACACAACAACAGTATTCAAGTAAGTGTAGAAAAATCATGGAACTTGAACTTGTTCAGAATGATGTAGTAAAAGAAGTCCAGCTATTTTTTCAGATTGACAATTTGATTCCCAATACCAGCCAGAGATGTAGTCCTCAACCACCAACCTTCCAATCAGTGGACATACGCTCTACCAACTGAGCCACCGTCACCCCACAGTAAAACCACTTCTGATTAGTCAAGGAACGAGCCAATCACAATCACACCTACAGACGCAGCTGTGTTTTAGAGATAAGAACTCAACTCAAGACCAAAGAACAATACCATAATAATAATAATAATAATATTATTATTATTATTATTATTATTATTATTAAGACACATCTAAAGTTTTTTTGTATAGCGTTTACGAAATACCCTCAAATTATCTGAGCACACCACACACGGTAAAATATCAAACCTTGGAATATGTCTGGATACAAAGAGCCAAATTCAATAGAGGACAGAGGTTCATGTGGAGGAGGGCTGATTCAGATGGCCACCGCTCGCCCGCTCCCAAGCAATCAGACTTTTCTCTCAGGGCCACACTGAAGACTGGAGGTCGAGCTGTTCAGAAAAACATGTTTGAAAAAGTAGTTTGGATTTGTGTGTTCCGCGCTGACGTACTGCTGACCTCCCGCTGACCTCCGGCTCTTCAGGGTCAGCTCTATATGGCCAGGTCAACAAGGCTTCATAAATAAGACGTGGGTAGAAGAATAGAGCGTACATGCGTTTTCCCGGCTGGATACTGACATTTTATTATACAGTTTTGATGCTATAATGATTATAAAAAGCACATAATTTGTATATTTACTCCACAGATCTGACCAGTAACCAGTAGTGGAATGTAACGAAGTAAAAGTATCTGAACTTCACTGCACTTTTTAACTGGACTGAAAAGTGAAAGTACTTTCCAAGACATGCTGCTGAAAAGGGGCGACAGTGGCTCAGTGGTTAGAGTGTTGGTCCCCCAACCCGAAGGTCGGAGGATCGAGCCCCACTCAGACCAAGTTCTGTCGTTGTGTCCTTAGGCAAGACATATAGTATGAAAGTGGTGTGTGCGAATGATAGGTGGTCGGAGGGGCAGCCTCACTTCCGTCAGTCTGCCCCAGGGCAGCTGTGGCTACAGTAGTAGCTTACCATCACCAAGTGAGGAAATGAATGGATAATGACTATAGTTAGTGCTTTGAAAAAGTGCATTACAAGTGTAAGCCATTATTATTATTAAAAAGCTGACACTTTATTTATTTTAATACATTCACAATTTGAGCAAATGACAATGTACAGATGAAAAAAAAATTAAAATAGCTTAGTCCACTGATCTGAAGGTCGACGGTTTGAATCCCACTTGACATCCATAAAAGACTCTAAATTAACATGTTAAGTGAGGACCCCCATTGAAGAACTCGCCAACCCCCATAGCTCCTCAAAACAAAAATGTCTGGTGCCGCCCCGTCCTTGAGCAAGACACATAACACCCCTTGCCCCCAGTGTCTGCGTATGTGTGAGTGAATGGGTGAGTGGTTCCTTGATGTAAAGCACTTTCGAGTGAATTGAAAGTGCCCTATACAGTGGTCCCTCGTTTATCGCAGGGGTTATGTTCTAAGTCAGGGGCATCAAACACATTTTCACCGAGGGCCACATCAGCAAAATGGTCACTCTCAAAGGGCCACATGTAATGTAAATAAACTACTTTAACTTGTTCATTAAGTGTCTCTGTATTTATTTCTTATTCGAGTTACAAATATTACATATACATTTCCATAAATATAAAAATATGGCTGTATAACTATTTTCTGATAAACTGTCATGATGCACGCCATTCTGTGTCCTGTGTTGTCTCCCTGTGTGCTTTTCCCCCTCCCTCACCTGCCTGAACCTGGAACTGGGCGGAGTTCCTGGCTCCTCCCGCGCGTACCTTCATCACATCAGTGCAATCAACGCCACCTGCCGTGGATAAGAGGAGCCAGGACCAGACACTCGGTGCCAGATCATCCACGTGTCAAACATTCCTGCTCCCTGAACCATCCCAGCTCCTCTGCATCTGGCTCTGCTCCTGACCCCGTGTTCCTGCTCCGGTATTGTCCGTCTTGTCTCCACCACCTTGTCTCGTCCTGCACCCCGGCTAGCACCTTGCCTCCCACTCTGGTTTCACGCTCCCTGCCTCCGTTGCCACTGGCTCCATCCCTGTTCCTGTCTCCCGCTCTGGTACCGGTTACGCCCTGTCCCTGCTCTCCGCGATGCATTCCCGGACTCTGGCTCGCACCCGGCACCTCGCCCCTCGCCGGTCTAAGCTGTACTTGTCTGACATTTCATATTCTGTAAATAAACATTGTAAACTTGCCCCGAGTTGTTCACTTTTTGGTCCCCCCTGCACCAGCATTACGACAGAACGATCTGGCCGTGAAAGGGACCAAGCAGACTCGGGGTCGGATCCCTCGCCTCCGCCAGGCGTTCATGCACCACGGAATAATCTTCGGACAAAACGACCAGGCCCTACTGACGCTGTTGGCGTGCAATCAGACCCTCACCCAGCAAGTGTCTCAACTGACACAACAGGTGTCGCAGCTCACTACTCAAGTCGCTGCGCTGCTCGCTGTGCTGCTCACTGCCTCGCCCGCGGTTCCTGTCGCCACGGCTGCTGCCATTGGGACTGCGGCACCGCCGGGTCCTCCGGAGTCGAGGGGCACAGATCCCGACCCCTACTCAGGTCAGCCCAGCCTATGTCGGGGTTTTTTTGTTTCAATGTATGTTCATGTTCCAGCAGTGCCCAACCCGTTTCACTTCAGATGCTGCCAAGATACAGTACATCTGCGGACTACTCAGGGGGAGGGCTCTCCAGTGGGCAGAGGCACGACTTGCTAACACTACTTTAGACAACTTGAACTTTAATGACTTTGACTGATAGTGCGCTACAGGCCACCTTTTTAAAGGAGCTTAACGAACACTTAAAAGACAAGCTGTTTTCCCGTGACGAGCCCTCCAACTTAAGCGCTCTTATTACTTTGGCAAATAGGATTGATAATCGGCTACAGGCGCGCCAGAGGGAGAGACGCCGGTCACCAGTCCGGCACAAGACACGTTCCTCCCCGCAGCCTCCTGAGGAACCTATGCAGCTCGACCGGGCTCTCTCATTGGCAGAGGAGCCTCCTGACCTGGGATCCTTGTTTCTGCTTGCCAACCGGATAGGTGATGGTTGGCAGACATGCCGGAGAGAGAGAGAAGAGCCCATGCAACTGGGCCGTACATGTCTGTCTGCCGAGGAACGTCAACGGCACCGCCGCCAAGCGGGGAAATGTCTCTATTGTGGCAAACCGGGGCACTTTCTGGCTTCCTGCCCAGTACAGCCAAAAAGGGGGTGCCAAACAGTGGCTCTTGGAGGACTGGTGTGGCAGCCTCATATCCCGGAGAAAGACACTAGGGCCTACATCCCCACGTGCCAGGAGTGTGCCCGGGGTAAGGCCTTCCACTCGCCGTCCTGTCCCAACCTGTCCTCTCCTGCTCAGGACCCTTGCTGCTCCGCTGGACACCATCTTCCGTCCAGGGACCTCCTTGTGTCTTACCAGTGACAATTTTCCCTCCGGCCGGTCCCCCTCCGCCCACCCGGATCAGTCTGGGGGTCCACCAGGAGGTGGCCCTTAGGGGGGATGGGTACTGTCATGATGCACGCAATTCTGTGTCCTGTGTTGTCTCCCTGTGTGCTTTTCCCCTCCCTCACCTGCCTGAACCGGGAGCTGGGTGGAGTTCCTGGCTCCTCCCGCGCGCTCCCTGTGTGCTTCTCCCCTCCCTCACCTGCCTGTAAATAAACATTGTAAACTTGCCCCGAGTTCTGCACTTTTTGGTCCCACCTGCACCGGCATTATGACATAAACTGACATTTTAAGACAGTCAAAGCTTTTAAATAAAATGACGTGGGGGGCCACATTTAGCCTGGGGGCCTTGAGTTTGACACATGTGTTCTAAGTGGTCAGCTTTATTTTTACAATTATTCTATATGTTTTGCAGCTGTAAAACCCCTCACCACACACTTTATACACTTTTCTCACGCAGGCATTAACATTTTCTCACATTTTTCTCTTGTTTAAACTCTTTCAAAGTTCAAACCTTCGTAGGCGTCTTTGTCGGTACAGAACGTTTCATCGACATTGTAGGTTTTGTCGGGGAGAAAACTTGTAAACATACAGCACTTCAGAGTCACACTGCGATCCAACATTTATGTAAATTTGGCTGAACACATTCTGCACTGTACAGGAGACACGGCACAGAGGAAAAAATAAAAAACTGTGAAACTGCAAGGTGAACCACAATATCATGACGGACAACTGTATAAAAATGTGACCACAGACCATTTAACCAACACCACGAAAACAATTGGTCCAATTCTGGGTGTACATTTTTGGAGTTGTGCCATTTATGTAACAGTTTGCAGGATGACGATGGACGTGTATCAATGTGGCCGTGTTTTAAAAGAGATATCGAAACAGTAATTTGTCCCATCACCTTATAAAACCTAGTCTTAAGACACTCTCCATTGACCACAGCTGAGTGCTCTGTCTGGCCATTATTTAAAAAGGCTGTTGTGCACTTCCACAGCCTTGGACCTGGTTCGAACTTCATTCACGCTGTACTTTTAGCCTGTGTGTAATGATAATTCAGTTTTTCTAATCACTTCAGTTAAAGAAAATATGTAGAGATCGACCGATATGTTTTTTTTTATGGCTGATGTTGATACGATTGTTAAGAATCCAGAGAATCTTATAGAGCTGTGTAATCCTTCAGTCGTCCAGGTATGAGCCATAGTAAAAGAAAAATGCAAATCTGTCAAAAGTTGTAGGAGTCAGATAATTTTAACAATATTTTTAATTTAACTATCTCAATTGACTTTAGTACAAACTCACCCACAGCCTCGTCTTATGACAAACTGGATGAGAGCTGTGCAGTCACATCTCTGCCGTGCCCTCTCTGGACTCAAGTGTTCAGATAAACATTTATGCATGTGTTCATATGTAGGCAGCTTGTATCGCTCCTTCTTTCTCCTCTCACTCTCTCATCTCCTTTCACTCTATCTCTCCTCCTCTCACTCTCTCTCTTTCTCTGTGTTCAAATAAATATTGATGCATGTCTTCATATTTAGGCAGCTCGTATCACTCCTTCTCTCTCACTCTTTCTCTCTCTTTCTTCTCCTTCTTTCACTCTCTCTGTCTCCCCTCTCTCTTCTCCTCTCACTCTCTTTCCTTCTCTCTCTGTGTTCAAATAAAGATTTATGCATGTGTTCATATGTAGGCAGCTTGTATCACTCCTTTTCTCCTCTCACTCCTTCTTTCTCTCTCACTCTGTCTCTCTTTCCTTCTCTCTGTGTTCAAATAAAGATTTATGTCTATATTCATATGTAGGCGGCTGGTTGGGCCATACAAAATACTCTGCTGGAGATTATACGCTAAAAAGTGCAAATATCAGCTCTATCAGCTTTCTCACCTTTCATTCCTATATCTGACCCAGTGATGGAATGTAATGAAGTAAAAGTAGTAAAGTACTGTACTTGGGTAACAATTTTAGGTTGTGTACTTGAGGAGATTTTAAAGTTACTTCTACTTCACTACATCTGAGAGCTGTATTTGTACTTTCTACTGCAGTATATTTTTGAACTGGACTGAAAAGTAAAAGTATTTTTTCATTATACCTGCTGAAAAGGCTGAGGGTTTATTTTTAACACGTTCAGAATTTGAGGAAAGACTTTTTTTTTTATTCAGTAGTTTCTCTTAAACAAAATTCAGCTCAAATCTTTATCAAAATCACTACATGTGAAACTTTAGTAGATCTTAAACTCTGTGCAAAATACTAGTACTTTTTTACTCTTTAAGTGCATTTTTAAATGAGTACTTTAATACTTTTACTTAAGCCAAAAGTAAAATCTGTCAACAGGACAAAACATTGTTGGAGTGGAGACGGCTGCTCATCCAAACCAGTTCTTCAGTTGTGGTCAGATTACAGCTGGACACTGCCTTATATCTGTCTGAAGGGGGAGCTAACTACACTGAAGCTAACAGACCTATTGTTTTCAGTTTCTGTTTGTAGGCTAGTTCTGTTGAGCTACATTAAGTGTGCACTGTGCCTGAGTCCTACTTCGCATATTCATTCAGTGCTTAATGGGTGCTTTTCACACTAGCATTCTGGCTAGCTCTATTGTTCTCTTTGTTTCCTTTCTTTGCTTTGGGTTTACTATGGATCAGACCTGGACGACTGAGGGATTACACAGACATCTTCTCAAGAACCTTTACTTAAGCAGATTGTGAGGTGATACTTTTACCTGAGTTTTTTTTTTTTTTTTTTGCTCTGTACTTCTTCCACAACTGCTCTGACTCTTATTTGGACGTACTGGACTTGGCCTTGAATGGACGATGTATACACACACTACATTGTATTGCTAAGAGATTTTATTACACTGCATTAGGGGTCAGGAGAGGCTTGTGTTGTGTTCACTGTCCTTTCCCAAACTCTGTACTTTTCTGCTGCCTTTTCACATTTCTCAGAGAGCCCTCCTAAATTTCAGGAGTGCAGCAGTTGGGTTTTTCGCAGTCAACCTGACACGAGCCTAAGAGTGTTTGTTAGGGAGAGAAGAGGCGAGTCCTTTGATGACTGTGAGCTCAAACTAAGCTCTCAGGATAATATTGAACTGCCTTTCTACACAGTTCAGCCCCAGTTTCAACCGCACCAGTCTGACTATGAAACTAGGGACGAGATGTACGCTTTGAAAATAGGGAAGGTGTATTGCAAACATGTTTAGTCAGTGTTGGGAAGTAACCAAAAAACAAGTCTGAAAATGCATCGTCAGAATGCTAATTTTGAGAAACTGCATCAGTAGTTTTTGTATTCTAGACGTGATGATGGCTTACTCCCAGATGAGGCGAAGCATAGACTGTATATTTAAATGGACATATCTCACCTGCTAGCTGCTGCGTTACGAATATTCCTCAATTTCTCAAAAATCACAATTTTTATCAGTTCTCACAGGCTTCGAAAAACTCTCTGAACAAAGTCACGACGATTTAAAAATACAATTCTTGTGTTCCCTTATTAATTATATAATAAACTGACTTTCAATCAAATAAAATGGTAAACCAATCTCACATCCAAAAACTTTCCTGCAGTAAAAAAAAAAAAAGAAAAAAAATTCAGTAGCACTTTTCGTTCCCATGAGGCATCCTACACTTTTAAAAATGTGTGATTTCGTGTTACTGCTGCTTAAACCTTCACAACTTTAACCAAATATGTTTTTGCTCTTTGCTACTTTCTTAATAAACTCAACAGTCCCAGTATTTTCATAATTTATTTTAGCTGACAACTTGAAAATGCAATTCTTGTGTTCTCTTATTAATTATATAATAAACTGACTTTCAATCAAACCAATCTCACATCCAAAAACTTTCATGCAGTAAAAAAAATAAATTAAAACATCAGCAGCAGTTTTTGTCCCCCTGAGGCATCCTACACTTCTAAAAATGTGCAATTGCATGTTACTGCTGCTTAAATCTTTTACAGCTTTAACCAAAATATTTGCTCAGAGGTTAACGTTAAAGGTGAACCCTGCGATCCAAATATTTGGACATTCATTTACAAACTGTCAAAAATCTGAACAAAGTTACACTGACGATTTGAAAATGCAATTCTTGTGTTCTCTTCAATTAATTACATAAGAAACTGACATTCAATCAAATAAGAAAGTAAATCAATCTCGCATCCAAAAGCTTTCATGAGGTAAAAAACAAACAAATCAGCAGCAGTTCCTGTGAGGCATCCTACACTTTTAAAAATGTGTGATTTTATGTGACTGCTGCTTAAACCTTTCACAACTTAAACCAGTTTTTATGCTCATTGCTACTTTCTTAATAAACCCATCACACCCAGTATTTTCACTATTTATTTTAGCATCAAATTAGCCTAAAATAGCAAGCGTGTTTTCGTTCCCATCGCTCAGACGCTAAAGTTGACATTAACCCCTCTCCCCTTCCCCGACGCCGTCTCGTCTCTTGACAGATTCACATACAGTCTCCATTGAAACAAATGAGTTTGGCTTTTGCGTGTCACTTATGAAAAACAACTTGAACCGCTGCCAAACGCAAACCTCGTTCCTCACACAGTCATTACGCAGCTGAGACACTTTATATTCTCTACATAGAATAATTAACAAGTGAGGCGTACCATTACGTCTGAAAAACTCTTTTAGTTCAATTATTATTATTATTATTAGTCATTCTTACAGTGTTCCCCCGAGACCAAACCGCAGTCGAAGCTACGCAGGGCCATTACCGTAGAAAATCACATTTATAATACAATTTTAACTGTTCCACATTCATAACCGGGTCCATATATTAATTACATTCTAATCTCTCAGTGTCAAAAGCTTAATGAATTAGCTGGGATCAGTGGCTATGGGGTGTCATGTGCGCTGTTCTATGGAGAGGAAGAATAGCGCGAGTATTAATTGCGTTATGATTAGCTGTAGACCTTTGTACAATATGGTGTAGCCCCGCAGCTCGCACATGCTCCAGCAGCTAAAGAACAAGCGTTAAGCCTATTATCCCATGCACAGTGTCTCGGAGAGGGGCTCATCCTGCTACGTACTCAGCCTGCGTGTGGTTCTTCAAAATCTCTGTGAACTCTACAGATCTACTCGAATCCAAAGAGAGTGACATTTTGAGGAGAATATCAACGTTGTCAAAATGTGATACCTGGATATTTAATTAGAGAGAGAACGATATTTTACTTTGACTTTTTAGCGTATCAGCGATAGACCTTGAATCTCCAGCGCATACCGATGTTTTGTTTTGGACGATTTGCTGCTGAAAACTCTACGCAAAGCTTTACATAAACGCTTTAATATGGAGAGATAGCTGCACAAAACGTGACTAAACAGCTCTCTTATAGGTCTTTGATAAGAAAACTTGCTTGGGGGGGAATTTGTAGCACATTTAAATTACAAAATTTGAGGGAAATTATCAAAATCAACCCAAAATATCATCCCAAGCATAGTTTCGTTTTAGTTTATTGGTTTGTTTTAACAGGAACCATGTGCAAACACATTAATCTCATAAAAGAAGAGAAGCTTAACACCACATTTAGATAAAGCTAGTATCCATCTGCAGGTTACAAACGATTAAAATACATCCAAGCATCCAAACTGTGCACTCTCCCATTCTTTCTTTTAAGAACATCACACTCCACAGTTCCACGTTTATAATTAGTCAAATATTATGTCAAAAATTATTAAGTTACCGTATGCAAATCTGTCAACAGAGCTGACGCCCTAAAACGACTTTTCTAACAATATAACTGAAGTCCCTCATATCCGCAGAGCCTTTCGGTGTGTATTCTAAAATTAATCAGTAATAAAGTCGAAACTAGATACTCGTTTGAGCAAGTATCAATACTGCAAATGATCCAGAGAAAAAAAAAAGTTGGGTGTTTTCCTGATTTAGAGTAGTCCCTACCTCTGCAAAATAGGTTCTAAATCAGGACCAGTGATGGGAACAATACTTTGGGAATGTATTTAGTTACATAATACTGAATACCTGCATTAAAATGTATTTTGTTACACATTTTGATACATGGTCCAATCAGAGTACTGCATTCTGAATACTTGGAATACTTTTACGTTGAGTTGTGTTGAGTGAGTAAGTGAGTTGTGTGAGTAAAGATGCAACATAGAATTAAAAACAGCTTTATGTTTGTGTCACTGTTTGTTTTGTCTTTCCATCACTAATTAGAGAAGGAAAAACCTCACATGTCTCACCACAAGAGCTGAGTCCTATATTTTTCTCACTGATTCTGTGCAGTTTGAAGCCTAAACTGCATGATCAAGTACTGTAATGTATTTCTTTGATTTTCGGTAAGTAACTGTATTCTGAATGCCACCAAATGAAAGAGTAACTGTACCTGAATACAGTAAACCAGGACAAGCCCAGGACTAAATGAGGACTAGACCAGTACTTAAACCAGGACTAGACCAGAATTAGATAAGAGTCTAAACCAGGAGGTAAACCAGGACTAAACCAAATCAATCTGGGCTAAAATGCAGACTAAAAATATATGAACAAACCCTGAGACCACCTTCTCATTTCAAATAAACTAGTCTCAGCTCCGTTAAAAACTCTACAGTCTGCCTTGTTTTCATTAATAAATGTGATTTTCAGACTGACGTCAAACACGAGTCTGTTTCTTTGTATAACTGAGTTTAACATTTCGGTATCACAATAAAAGTCTCCAACCAAATGCACAACAACCAAAGTGATTCATGAAGTAAGTAAAACAGATTTTCACAGTGAGCTGCGCAAACTCTTCAGCTTCAGAATTCAAGTCAGAAAAAGGTGAAGTTACTCCTACTGTTTTTTTAAAAAATGAATGTGCTTTGGTGTATTTAACAGTAGCGGTGTAACGACACGAGAGTTTGTCTGATATGTTTGTTTTTGTTTTTTGTTTTTTTCATGGCCAATACCGTTTGTTTAGAGTCTGATTACAACAGATATATATATAAAAAATACCATTTATATTTTTACTTCTTACAGCACAATTAAACTATGGGACAATAAACAATAGCATCGATTATCATGATAAAAAGTGTTGACAATAATCATTAGTGGGAAATTTTATATAATTGTGATAATCGCCCTTATATCACCTGAATGTGCAGAAAAAAATAAATTACTCACACAGGAGTCGACGGGGGGGAGTAAAGGGGCCCAGAATTGAAGCTGCTTCCTATTAATTTGTATTAGAGGGGGGCCCATGTGAGGCTTATTGCCCGGGTCCAAATCTGCTAAATCATAGTTGTTTTCACTGAAAACAAAGTACAATACTATCCCAGTTGTTTAAACATGGAACTTATAATATTAAAATTATAATGATTCATGTCCATAGCATTTTTAAAATGATATTTATCCAGATATAATCATTTATCGCAATTATTTTGGCCACGATCATGCAAAATTTCATTATCATCCCATGCTTATTCACAACCCTACTACTACTACTTCTAATGAGGTATAGTCTCATTTTGTGAACGCCATCATCGCATTTAATTGCCAAAATAAAGTTTTATGCAGCAAGTCTCTATGGATCCAGGCAGGAGATTTCAGGTCGATAGCTGATACATAAAAAAAATCAGCAAAGCGACATGGTCTATCTCTAAACAGCACATGTAAAAAAAAGGTTTTATGCAGCAACTCTCTATGGGTTCAGGCAGGAGATTTCAGGTCGATAGCGATACATTAAAAAATCAGCAAAGCGACATATTGGTCTAAAACAGCGTATGTAAAATCAAGTTTTATGCAGCAACTCTCTATGGGTTCACAAGTGAGATTTCACGGCAATAAACAATACATAAAAAAATCAGCAAAGCGACATATTGGTCTATCTTAAACAGCGCATGTAAAATAAAGTTTTATGCAGCAACTCTCTATGGAGAATTCAGGTCGATAGCCGATAAAAAAAAAAATCAGCAAAGCGACATATTGACCTATCTCTAAACAGCACATGTATTTAAGAGTACGTCAATGGGGTTGTGCTGTTTGATTGTCAGTCTTCAGAGCTGAGTTATTTTGTTTTACCCAAACACACAAAAGCACAAGGTCATCTACAAAGACGCACAAAAACACTGCGCTCAGTGCTTAGCTGCTGACTGTTTTTTTTTTTTTCCTTCTCATTTCCTGTGATGATCCAAAGCGACCAGCCCAAGGGTTTCCGAGCACAAGGATGTTTTCCACTTCCCTCGCGTGGATCCTGAGATTTCTCATTAAAGCGGCTTTTTAACAAATGAGCAGAAGATGAAAGCGATATGGGAGCTGGCACAGAGAGCGCAAATGTAGGAGTGGAGGGAGATCCTGAAGTCAAAGTGGTCTAGACGACGACGACTTCTTCTTCTGCTCTACTCTGCCAAGAAGTCCAGTTAAACAGCTGCATATATCTACAGTTACACTTACAGTTTGCATATGGGGCTGGATTCTATCAAGTCTGGCACCGCGCTGAGGTGTCGAAGTACATTTGTGAGAAAGAAACTGTATAAATGTACGCACAGCTTCCAGTGTTGGGAAGTAGTAACTGAATACATGTACCTAAAATATATACTTAGATTACATATTTTGAGTAACTGTATGAACATCTGTTTTACCTACTTCATGAATCACTTTGGTTGTTTTGCGTTTGGTTGGAGATGACATTTATTGTGGTACCGAAATGTTAAACTCAATTATACAAAGAAACAGACTCGTGTTTGACGTCAGTCTGAAAATCACATTTATAATAAAAAACAATTCAGAGTATAGAGATTTTAACTGAAGCTGATACTAGTTTATTTGAAATGAGAAGGTGGTCTCAGGGTGTGTTCACACTTTTTTAGTCTGCATTTTAGCCCAGATTGACTTGGTTTAGTCTTGGTTTCATCCTAGTTTAGTCCTGGTTTAGACCTGGTTTAGTCCTGTTCTAGTCCTGTTCAAGTCCTGTTCTAGTCCTGATTTAGTTCCGGTCTTGTCCTGGTTTTGGCCATGGTTTTGGCCTGATCTTGTCCTGATCTTGTCCTGGTCTAGTCCTGGTCTAGTCCTGGTCTAGTCCTGGTCTAGTCCTGGTCTAGTCCAGATTTATTTGTATGTTTAGTCCCAGTCAGTCAGTATGTATTCAGAATACTAATGTTGAGTAACTGTATTCAGGTACAGTTACTCTTTCATTTGTTGGTATTCAGAGTACAATTACCTTTCTAAAATCAAAGTCTTACATTGTGTTACTTGATCACACATTTTTGGGTTCAAACTGCACCGTATTAATGAGGAAAAATACAAAACACAGCTCTTCCAGTGAGACAAGTGATATTTTTTTCTTCTCTTGATATTCTCTGTGACATGAAATGCAAAAGTAACACAGTTTTTAATCCCATGTTGCATTTTTACACTGTACATACTTTTACATTGAGTTGCATTTGAATTAAAGTACTCAGAATGCAGGATTCTGACTGGACCATGCACCAGAACATGTCACAAATGTTCTGTAAATACATTTTCAAAGTATTCTCCCATCTCCGACCTTCACATTCATAGATCCTACATGTTTATAGTTAGAACTGCTGATAGTTGGATACCATATGTCATAATAAGGATAAAAACTGAAGCTTAAACACATTAATGGGCAATAAATCAACAGTGAACATCATCGCTCTATTCCTCCAAAGCTGACCTTGTATATTTTATTAACAAATGATTATTAATAGGCTAATAAAACTCTGGCATTAAAAGTGTAGTTTGATGTGTTTGATAAATGGCTTTGTTGGAGAGAATGAGACAGAATGGACAGTGTGACCTTGTGCGCTTCCAAAGACATTTTAATGAATAAATAAGCAATTAATCTCAGGTTCATAAATAAAACTTATTCAAGACTAACTGAGCTGATGTCAGAAATATGTGTGTAGCCTTTTGGCACGCGCGCTCTCTGTATGATCCAGTTTTGGTGACACGTGCGTAATGAAACGTATTCAAATCATGTTTTACGCATTTTACGTTATTCCATATGAAGCCTCTGCTTTCCAAAGTGACAGCCCGGGCTTGTGTTACGCACAGGAGTGGAGCTGAGAGGGGATGGACAAGCTGCGCCCGAGCACGCCGCTTGGCACGAGGGTCCGGAGGGAATAGTGATAGTGAGAGTAGCGCGGGCCAAAGAGGAGCTCGTGTTTGCGTTATTAGAAAATACAAGGAAGAAAAATCACTTGGAAACCGTGGATAACGACGAGCAAGGCGCCGTGCTGCTAATGTAGAAAGCCACTTGCATGTCTAGTTCAATTTGTCAGCTTTAATGGCCAAGTCTGCTCGAGTGGATATGGCTAAACTACGCGCATTAGTTCAGATGTTCATGTTTGGCGCTAACACTTTGCGCATGGACAGAACATGGATGCAGATTGACAGTGTGCGTAAAGTTGCCACGCGTGCCACTCACCAGACAAGCGGTGCCGTTGAGGAGCAGCAGGATAAAGCCACGATTGGGACTCATCATTCCGGTGCGTAAAACCTTAAAACTCCAAACTCATTAGACGCAAAACTCCCTTCTTCCAGACTGCTTTCAGGGTGATCCTCTGGCGCTGGGTCCTGCGATGCTCACAGTCGGTCCCATGTCCAAATATTAGGCTGCAGACACTTGGGGAAGGGGGGGAGTCCCGTCTTTTGGATTCTACAGTCCGACAATCCTGTGTAAGAGCCTTTTACGCGACTTGTTACGCGGGGTATCCGTAAAGTGGCATTATCCGGGGGGAGACTCGGGGATCCCAGCTCAAAGTCGAGACGAGGCAAGTGCTTGGTTCATGTTTGGTGCTCATGATGCGAAGTCTGCAGCCTGTGCGCTCAAACTGGTGATGCTGGGGTCTGAACGCACATTTTAACGCCGTACCCCCCACTACAAACTCCTCCCTTTTTAAGCCCTAATATCTGCTCGCTGCTATCTCCTATCTCCTATCTCTCCCTCTCCCTCCTCCTCTCCTCGCATCCGAGCTCATTAACTCGATATGTCCTGCGTAAAACTGAATAGGAACAATTAAAGCTAACTAATGACAGCACAATAAACATCTGTTCTCTGCCCTCAACAGCATCTCTCGCAGGACGCCGCTGATCCGCATCACGCACGCCTCACTAACCCACTGATGGCTGTGTTTGTATGGCTCCAGCACCAGCTCTATAATCATTTGTGATAGGGCGAGGGAAAAGGATTGATTGGAGAAGACAGCATCTGATTTCACAACACAATTGCACAATATCTTTGCCATAAATGAAGGAAACTGGATATCTCTGTTTGACTTGGAATGTCAAACGGATTACAGTGTGTGGAAGCAGGAAAAGTTTAGTCCCATTGCTGATTATGCCGAATGCCAGTCAGGTCAGTTATAGAAGTTTTAAAGCACCGCCCAAGAACTGTTTTTAAAATGCTAGTTTTATTTTTAGACTCTTAAGGTTTAGTTTATTTTCATATCTAACAGTTTTGACCATCGACTGTATAAAGAAGTGGACTAAGTGAGTGTGACGTCACCCACAGCGTCCGGCTCCAGTCAAATGAAGCTCATGGAGGCTAGAGCAGATATAGGGGCCAATTTGAAGCTGAGTTTTACATTTGGAATTCCGATCGCGAGTATCATAGCAACCAAAGAGATCCGGAGAGAGATTGTTGAAAGAAACGTCCATTCCCGCTCGCACCGCTGCTATAGTAGGGAGCAGGCACTTAGCAACACTGTCAATCAAACCTGTTGCTAACGATAACAGGAGCAACTTTAGGGAAGGAGGGGCCTGATTTGTCTGTTATTAATGTTTATATGTTGATTTACAGACACAATAGTAAAATAAAAACCTCAGGATCATGTAGAGCGGGTTAATACGAACATTTAAGACCAAAATGATGAGTCTGACAGCAGCAGTTACAGAGAGAGGGGACACAGTTTTTCAATGTAAAGTGAATTAGAGACGATGGGTAACGGCGGTTAGCAGTCTATGGTTTTGACTGCTCACTAGCGCCTCAGGGTGGTGACGTGATGTTGCCGTGATGTGTCCGGTCAGCTGATTTAAACAGGTTTTGGTGCTGTCTTTCTACCCGTGGAGGCAGGACGAAAGCGCCATCTGCAGTCTGACTTCTTCAGGACAGTATCCCAGGTGTGTGAGAGTGAAAAGGCCCCTCGTCTCAGTTTAAAGTCCCGTGGGCACGTTTACGTATTTAGATTGCCTCCTTAATACAGCAACGGTGTTTGTTGTCCTCTATCCCAATGAAGTTTGCGCCGTCCCAGTCCAAAATGGTTCTCTCTTGGTCAGATTTGAGTTTTTCTTTGTGTTTTGTTGCTCATGTGCACTCCTTCACTGTTTCCTTCTCACATTCTGTCCTGAAGATGTTGGACTGCAGATGGCGCTGTCGTCCTGCCTCCAGCTAACCCAGCACAAAAAGTGTTCAAATCAGCTGAGCGGACACGACACAGCAACATCACGTGACCACTCTGAGGCGCTAGTGAGCAGTCCAAACTGTCAGGGATGCAAACAAACTAAACCTTGGTCTGGAAAAAAGAGTCTATAAAAAATAAATTAATGGAAGACCAGATGAACCTCACTGAACTCTTACAGTAATATTGTTCTGCAGGCATAAAAGTACTTCTTCCTGCTTTTTTTTTTTTTTAAATAAACCAGACTTGTTTTCTTTTACCCTAATTATATAATGCACAATAACAAAATTAAAAACATGTAAAACACTGTAGAATCACCAATACCAATTTCAATGTTTTTGGCATTCAGAAGTACGCAATTATGTATTTATGGGCAGCAGTAGTTCAGTTGGTTGAGTTTTCGTTTGCCGATGGTGCGATTCCAGCTCCCACAGATGAATACTGTAGTTGTGTCCTTGGGCAAGACACTTAACCCACTACACCCCTATATTGCTGTGTGTGTGTCTGTTAATGTGTGAATCAATCCCTGGTATAAACGGTACACTTTTCTATCTTCGAGGCACCCAAAGTCCTTTATAAAGTAGTACTAGTTTCAAGTTTTCAAGTATATCAAGTTTAAGTGAAGTCATTTTGAGACTCACTAGTTCAATTCTTCTCACTCTGTCCATTCCAGCTCCCTCTCTCGATCCCTCTGTCTGCTCCCTGCTCTGATCCAAGTCTCACTGAATATCGACCGACACGGTGACGCCTCTCACCCTGCAGTGACCACATCCCGACCTATTTCCCCCCAAAAACACACAGAGAACGTTAAATCAGACGTATTCTGCAAAATGGACTTTTCAGAGCCATGTTTTTAACCACGTTCTACTCACTTCTTCTCATTGACGCTCTGAAGTTGTATTGGAGTGATTCATGTTTGAGTAATCTTTAATCGCTTATTTTCGAGACGCCATTTTGTTGATCAATTCCCGTTTTCTCCTCCACCGGTACACGCCCACCGTGACGTGCACTCTTCGTTCTCCAGTTTTATTTTCTTAATCGGTGATACTCGTAGGATTTGTCAGCGTCGCGTAGTCGTTTTGGTACAAATGAAAAAAAAAATTGCTGCTTGCTAGTGTGATGTGCAGCTGTCCATAGGGGGCGCCAACAGCATGCAGCGCTTTGTTGTGATGACATTTACGGTGAAGTCAACTCCCATTGGACACTGTGATTTTCTAACACGGAAATCAGTGGACTCTTTTCTTTTATTAAGTCGTTTTAGATGAATATTGTGATTTAAAATGTGTAAATTTTAACACAATGATCCAGAAGTGCACCTTTTTCAGTACAGGGACATCACAGTAGTTAATAATGTAATTTCTGTTGCTATAAGATCAAATCGGTTTTCGTTTATTAAGTCGTTTTACATGAATATTGCGATTTAAAATGTGCAAATTTATAACATAATGAGCCACGGGAGTCAGAGATTAAAACTATAGCACGAGCACAATAGGTCATCTTTAATGGACTGTGATGGTCCCCCGGCGCACAGCAGCCCTATTTGTGCTTAATCACAGCTTTCGATAGGCTTCAGTTTTTCCCGCCTATCTTCTCCCTTTTTATATCGATCCAACCTGCAAACTGTAAGACCCCGGCAGCTGTGTTTTCGCTCCAGGTCAGAACCTTTAGTTACGATGGTTTGGGCCGTTCCAGTGTGTACATGGGCCAGTGTTTCTGCGGCTGTTAAAAATGCATGTGCTGTTGTCTGGGCTAAACGGGTTAATTGATCTCGGTTCATAGGTTAATTGGCGAGACAGGCTTTGCTGCAGGTGGTCCCCGGCGCACAGGTCAGAGGTCAAATGTGTCGCCGTACTTTAGTGCTTGGTTGGTTTTCGAACTTTTCACACTAACAATCGTCTAAACGTCGGCAGTGTACGGTTCATTTTAGCATCGTTAACTGTGTAACTTGGGATTTGGCAGGATAAAAATAAACCGGATCATAATTTACAAACCAAATTAGACTGTGCCATATTTAAGATGAGTTCTTCTCTCAAACTGAAAACACTCTGTGCCACCTTGTGATGTCATCATGTGGTAATACAGGAAGTGCTCCACTGTGTTTTTAAATTACATACACCTTCACTAGTATCATTTTGGATGATTTCAGCTCTGGAATTGCCAATCTCTACTGAACTCAAGGTAAAAGGTAGACGTTAACTTGAAAACTACCACGACATGACATCACAAGGTGGAACAGAGCATTTTGAGCTTTGGATTGTTACTCGGACATGTCTGAGTGAAACAAAACACAACTCCAGGTATGTTTTTGAAGAGGTAACAGCATTAGAACATGATTTAAAGTTCATAAGAGTCTATTTTGTGTAATATAGGACTTTTATGGTCAGCCCAACACTGTAGTTGTGTCCTTGGGCAAAGCACCTACCTTGTCTTTGAATGAATGTGATGTTTATGAGCATGTTTGGAAGTTGTTGGAGAAATATCCAGCCATGTCTCACTGAGCTTGAGGAATAAATGAGTGAATAAATGTAACACTACACAACTTCATACAAAAATTTTGTCTGTCTGTTCACATTAAAATTTTGTCTGTCTAATTTAATAACTAATATGTGATTTTTAAATCTAAAATTAAACTTATTTAGGAGAACACAAATAGCAGAGTCCTGTGTCCAACCAAAGCCCTGCAGGTCTCGTGCGTCAACCCCACGTCAATCCCACGTAAGACCCGACTGTTCTACCGTCTGGGCCTTCTTATTATGCAACAAGGATGGAAAAATGGGACTGATTAACGCGCTTCGGGGCTTGATCTCCCCCTTTCCCGCTCTTTTTCATTAGATTATTCCTAACCATGTTTGTGTATAATTCTACGTCTCCATTGGCCCGGGGAGGCGCGCGGGGAGCAGCCAGCCTATAAAGGGAGATCCAGTCCCCAGCGCACGATTGGTGAAGAAACGGTGCTGACAATAAAGCGTCTTTTTAAAATGGGCCATGTTCATTCATACACACACTCGCACTCCCTGCACATAATTATAGGCCCGTAAGTCTGCGAGCGCGGTCTCCGGGGAGCACGCGCTCACACAGCTGCTATATTTTACCACTTTGAAAAGGCGCCGTGACTTTTGGAGATACGATGTCTGTGTAATCCCTCAGTCGTCCAAGTCTGATCCATAGCAAAAGCCGAAGTTAAATCTGTCAACTGGACAAATCGTTGTAGGAGTGAAGACGTTTCGCTGCTCATCTTCAGTTCTGGTCAGATTACTGCTGGACACTGCTTTATATCTATCTGCAGGGAGGAGCTAACTACACTCAAGCTGTCAAGAGCTATTGTCACCAGTTTCAGCCTTAATGACCCTATTCAACCTTTAATGGCCCTACTATTCTTCTTTTTGTTTGCTTTGGGTCTGATGATGGGATCGTAGATGTGGGAGAGATTATGTCCCTGAGACTCCCCCATCTTGACAGATTTAACTTCGGCTTTTGCTTTTGGAGATACCCATCGTTTGACTCGGAGCAGCGGCTTTATCTTTTTCACACAAACGCGTGGCATGAGCCTGACAGATACGCGTTGCTCGTGCCTGTGTATTCCGTTACTCCACGAGGCTGCCAGACGCCGTGCCATTGTGCTCAATCATTGCATTGCTTGACACGTAATCCTATTTCACAGTATAATTCACTTTGAATGCGCGGCTACAGGCGACAGGCGGTCTGCTGAGATGTCACAGACCCACGCGCCGCTGCCGGGGCCATGTGTTTGGAGAAGGTGCCCTCTGGTGGTTGTTGTCAGAGGTGCAGCGTTCGTTTTGTGGTTGACCTTTGTCTTTTTCTGATCTAAGTTATTATGTTGTACCAAAAACAGACCTGGAGTTGTGTTTTGTTTCATTCACACATGTTTAACACACAAACCCTGCATATTTAGGCTGAGTTCTTCTCTCAAACTGAAAACACTTTGTTCCACCTTGTGATGTCATCATGTGGTGATACAGAAAGTGCGCCACTGTGTTTTTAAACTCCATACACCTTCACTAGAATCATTTGGATCATTTCAGACCTGGAATTGCTAATCTGTACTGAACTAAAGGTAAAAGGAGCTGTTAAAACATGACTTGAAAACTACCATGTAACGTTATAAAAGTTTACAGTTATTCTAAAGATATACACACAGACAAACTACATCAAATACACTTAATGCCATCAGCGTTCTTGTATATTTAAGCCCATGTTGACAGTTAAATATCTGTTGTTTTTTTTTTATTGTGATGTGTTTAACCTGCTAATTAACCCACACAACCAGAGCAGAGACAACATGAAGCTAGTTGATTTTAAAATAAAATCTGTGTGATTAAAAATCTGTGAAGTGCTTTGCTCTAAACAGTTTGAAATGAGCTGTATTCCTTTAATGACCTTTAAGAGATAACAAACTAATGCAACAACAGATAGAAAGTGTCATTAAGTTGTTCATAAAGTAAACTGCGGTGGGTGGGGGTGCATCCTGGTGGAGGTTTTTGGCAATATGACCAGATTTAAGGTGTAAAAGTTTGAATTTATAACTTGTTTGACTCATTACAGATGCTAACGTGTTTTATTTCAGCTCATGATTTTTATTAATATTGTACATTTATAATAGTTTTTGTGATTTAAATCTGCTGTTGGGTTTTTGTGTCAGTGGTGTAAATTAGTTTAAGTACAGTGGTCCCTCATTTATCGCGGGGGTTGTGCTCTAAAAATAACCTGCAACAGGCGAAACCCGCGAAGTATCAGCTTTATTATATATGTTTTGCAGCTGTAAAACCCCTCACCACGCACTTTATACACTTTTCTGAATGGAAAGAACTTTTGCTAGAAATTTATATTGTGTTTGATGGAGTTTTGTGGTTGTTTGCCTTATCATTACTTGTAAAGTTTTAATGAAATTCTCAGCTGTCGCCTCTGTAATAAACAAGAAATCTGATGGTAAACTTGTGTTGGTGAGACTTTTAGTGTTACATTCTTAAAGGGCACACACAATTTTCCAATCTATGTTATGATGTTGTTTCCTCGTCACAAACAGACCCGGAGTTGTGTTTTGTTTCATTCACACATGTTTAACACACAAACTCTGTGTATTTCAGCTGAGATCTTCTCTCAAACAGAAAAAAAAAAAAAAAACTTTGTTCCACCTTGTGACGTCCATCATTTGGATAATTTCAACACTGGAATTGTCAATCTCTACTAAACTAAAGGTAAAAGGACCTGAAAACTTGCACTTTATGACATCACAAGGTGGAACAGAGCATTTTGAGCTTTGGAGTTGTAGACAGACTAATAATAAAGTGTTACTCAAACATGTGTGAATGAAACAAAACACAACTCCCGGTGTGTTTTTGAGGAGATAACACCATTTTAGCATGACTTAAACCACACAAGAGTCAGTTTTGCATAACATAGGACCTTTAATATATATTTAAGCCACATAGAGATATGACATATTTAGATATTTACCTATGGAGCAGACAGAGGTGGGGTGATTACAGGTTTTGACCTATTGATCAATCTGGACTTTCAATTTGATTTGATTTTCCTCTTTAAAACAAATAAAATGGCCTGTGATTCAAAATTACTGAATCTCGAGCTTGGTTAAATTTCAGTTCATTACACAGTTAGATAAAAAAAACAAAAACTCTTAAATATCCTTTGTTTTGCAGGATTTCGACTTCACAACTGGAGTGGACAATGTGGAGGTGTCCTACCCAGAGACACAGAGACATTTGGTGAGTCACTGGACACTTTATAAGCCTGATATATTATATGAGCACGAGCTGCATTTGAAAAAAACAGTTTGATGAGAATAGAACCTGATGCTTTAATTCGCTGAGAACACTTAGAACATTATTGTGTTTACTTCACTGAAATCCTTTCCAGTCAAATCTGTTTAGCGTTTTATCCAGACGGAGGCTCATCTCCTCTTGGTTTTACGTCTAACTTTTCTCTTGTTTAATGACAGCAACTTGACAGAAATTTCACTTTATTATAACTGAGGGAGTCATTTAGATGAGCTGTTTAAATATCTATACTTCTATCTGCACTGGAGCGCTGTGTCTAAAGTGAATCATTACACAGAGACAGATGTGACACAGATGTGCACTCACAAACCACTGCTGTAGTTACACGGGCTGCGCCACCAGAGGGAGCTGTTGCCAAAGGAAAGAACAGTGGAATGTTTCAGCGTTAATGCAAAAGTCTCTCTAAAATGCTGATTTCTGCAGTGTTCTGAGTGAAATATCTGTAGAGGCGCTCACAAACAAACGCTACAACACATGCATACAAAGTTTATCTTTTTAAAATCTTATACAGACACAATTAAATACAACCATCTCTTTTGAACGGTTGGATCTGGATCTCATTTCTTTCTAATTTGTCTGCATTTTTATCCTGATTAACCCTGAACCGACACAAAAACCAGCCCAGAAGCAGAGCAGGCCACACGAGTGAGAGATTTGAGCCCAAAAAAACATATTTAACGTCATAATAACAGTTAGATTTTGAATAATTAGTACTATAGATCAACGTTTTATTTAGATGTTCATAATTCCATATGGTAAACTCAGTCCCACTTTCAGTTTGAACCATTTTAAGCATAATCTGAGCCTTGGTTGTTTCTGTCTGTGGTTAGTTTGGAGCTAAAATGAGTTCTCACATTGGCCTCTGTCATATGATCAAAAATAAAAAGAGCCAGTGTTTTGAGCGGCTTTTTGAAATGAACTGATCCAAAAGATTCAGATCCCATAAAAGAACCAAAAATCCCATCACTTTTGCTTTTGTTACTCAATGGAACTGATCTGACCACTCTAAAGTAACACGCAGTTGCCAATACCGATGCCGATTGTTTGGAGTCCATAGAGGCCGATGGTCGATTAGCTCGATTAGCTAAGGCCAATTTTCATTACTTTCTCCAAATTTTTTAGCTGTTATCACATTTTTCTTCAGCTGTCTCTTCTTTTTAAAGAGTTAATATAAAGCTTTGTGCGTTTTTTAAGGCCGCAAATCGACCAAAACAAAATATCGGCCTTTACTAGAGATTTAAGCCCGAGAGCTTAAACGCTAAAAGTCTAAATATGGGCCTGACGTCTATGTGTAATTGTGTGGGCACTTTTAGTAGCTCCTATCTGATCTTGTGGTTCGTACTTTCATTAGTCAGGTTCATTACATTTTTGATTGAAAGATTTTGACTTTGGTTTTTCATTATCCAACACATTCTTTTATTAAATCGGTTCAGTTTTGTATTTTTAAGGCGGCAGAGAGGAGCCAAAACTGTCAGATCGTGATAAAATATAACACAGATAAGAGAAGCTGTAATAATAATGTTGGCTTCTTCTTAAGTATTGATAGCGCTCTTTATCGGGGCCGTGTGAGCTGTAGATGGGCTGTTGTTCCAGCGTCAGCTTTAATCCACTTTATCTGTCGGCCTGTTGTATCTGAGTGTTGTCTCAGGTGAAAGTGATCCCTCTTTGATGTGCTCAGTGTGGGACTCAGATCTTATCAGCAGTCAGATCTGCTCCACGTTTCAGGCTCCATCTTGTTTTTGAATCGCAGGAAGACGAAGCGCACAGGAGGGGCAGCGACAAAGTGAAACAATACACTGTATATATAAATGGACATGGCTAACCTGCTAGCTGCCATGTTTAAAACAGGAAGTGATCATTGGCGCGTTTCTGGCTCCATCGACTCTGGCTTCAATTCACTTTATAATGGAAAACTCTGTAACTGCTGCTGTCAGACTCATCATTTTGGTCTTAAAATGTTCGTATTGACCCGCTCTACATGATCTTGTTTTTTTCTATTTCACTATTGTGCCTGTAAATCAAGATATGAACATTAATAACAGACAAATGAAGCACCTTCTTTCCTCGAGGTCACTCCCGCTAACTGGAGCCGAACGCTGTGGGTGACGTCACACTCACTTCTTTATACAGTCGATGGTAAATGCACAAAATCAGGGCTGATACAAAACCAGAAAAGACAGAAAATGGTGCTGATGAGAAGTCACTGTCAGTTTTGAAGAGGTTTCACGTGTGTCATCAGAAACGTATCATCTTGTCCAAAATGCACTATTTTCCATTTCTATTTTCAATTCACATTTTCATAAATATGTTTAACCCAAGCCTTCATTTTAAAATTCTGGAGTATTTTGAAGAAGGAGCGCTCAAAACTGACACAGCTCTGATGGAGACTCGCTGTTTTCTAATGGTGCAGGGTCCTGATCATGTTTCTGTGGAGCAACTGATGGGTACTGACAAGAACTACTGATGGAGACTGACAGGTACTGACAGGGACAACTGACAGAGGCAACTGACAGGGACTTACGGGGACTGACGGTGATTGACAAGGTCTGACGGGGACTGGCAGGAGCAACTGACAGGGACTGGCAGGGACAACTGACACTGGCAACTGACGGGGACTGACAGAAATTGACAGGGCAAATGACAATAAAAGGGTAAAAAAGGCTCAAATGTGCAGCAAAGATGAGACTAAGATGATTTTAAATGACAACAGGACGCCACAAACTTTGCACTGCCTTACAAAAGTTACAAAAATACAATGAAAAAAGAAAAGTATGCACAATTATTGAAAGCAAATTCTGTGATTTTTTGGACAAGATTTATGCGATTCATGTTTTAATAAAAAGATTCTGTTCAAAGTTCACGTCTGAAACGCGGCCAGAAGAATTGACAAAAAGAAATCTGAACTGGCAAACTAACACAAGAATCAGATTTCAGAACAGATCTAAGACCTAATGGAGACACAGGGAGGGCATCTGGCACAAAGGGACCTTTCACAACATGTTTGCACCAATCTAAACTACAGGGTTCGCAGCTTTTTGTGCAGAATGAGACCACATGGAGACAAAGGGAGGGCATCTGGCACACAGAGACATTTCCGAATGTGTTTGTACTGATCTAAATTACAGGATCAGACGCTTTTCTACAGAATAAGACCCCATGAAGACACAAGGAGGGCATCTGAGACACAGGGAGGGCTTTTGATGGAATAAAAGGTATATATTAAAATCCTCAAAATATCTGTGCTTTGCTTTGTCGAAAAATATTTTATAGAGTTATTTAACGTTTTTTTTCTTTGCTAAATAATTCCATATATCTTGCTTCATATATCTGCTGTCATCTGTGTGTATATAAAATGTATAAAGTAGTAAAAAAAAAATACAAAAAACATTGAACAAGAGGCTGTGTCCAAACTTCTGACAGGCCATATATGTTTTTAAACTCTCTTTTAAACACATCTGGATAGCGAACATTTCAGTGTTATATGAAAAAGCTCTTACTTGTTGTTAGTCCCGGCTCTGAAGCGCAGTGTCTAGCTCTTGACCAGGTCTTCGGTCTACGCCCTGACCCCTTCTTTCTTACGTTTCCCCTCAAACAAACCATAATAAAGCCATTTCACGCTCATTTGGCAACACAAAACCTGCCAAATTCTCCTCTGACCTGAGGTGACTGTACGCTCATGCCAAACACTGTAATATGTTTTCTTATAATATCGATATCGGCTTCCACTTCTGCTTCGGGCCCTAGTATAAACTTTAAACGTAGCACTGGGTTTAATTGAATAACACGAGGGACAGAGGCTGGACACTGGAAACTTGACAGCTTGTTTTTTTCTGTTTCTTTTGGATGGATTAGTTCCAGACCTTGAGAAAGTTTGGAAAGACATTGTAGCTGGACGTGGCTTTGGGAGCAGAGCAGTGGTTCTCAAACGATGGTGCAAGTACGGGGTTTTATGGCAGTTTTCTTCATGTACGCTTCATTTTCACCATAGGGAAATCGGTCCTCTGCATTTGACCCGTTCTTCAGTGCAGCTGGGGCACGTCATCAGGAGCAGTGCGTCCGCAGATCTGTCTGTGGTGCTGTTGCTAGGCACGGTCAGGACGGTCTTAGATGGAGGATGGTGTGGTTCATGTTCTGGGCTGGAGGTCGGGCCAGAGTCGTATGTCGCTGTTTGACTGATGTCCAGACGTTAAAAGATTTGTGTAATGGAGAGAATATATTTCATTATCTGATCTATAAAAGAGACTGATAGACGGATTCGATGGATGGATAAGGTAGGTGCATAGATACATTGATGGATAGATTAGATAGATGGATAAATGGATAGATAGAAAGATTAGATAGATGATAGATGGATAAATTAGACAGATAAGTTGGATAGAAAGAGAGATAGGTCTGGTCAGAAGCTTTGCTCAGGAGGGCTGGTCTGGGGGCCTGGTCTGGTCTGGAGGTCTGGTCAGTTGAGGTCAGCAGATATTGTGTCAGGTGAAAAGTTAACTAGCTGTTCTTCTCCTAAAAGTGAACATGCTAAAAACTGAGCTCAAAAACCAAAAAGTTTCAAAAACTGCTCAGTGTGTCAGCCGGAGAGCCACAAGAGCAGCCAGCCACTTCATTGCCATGGGAATATATCAATATATACTTTGAAAAGCACATTGTTTCCATTTTAGTTTAGGCAAAGTTAAGTCATTTAGTCTTAGGCTTATTCTTATTTGATGCATTTTTTATTATTAGAACAAATATAGACCTTTCGTTTTACACTGATGTTGAGCAGGTTTGGGACGAGACACAAGATTTTTACAGGGCCAGAATTTTGGTCCTACTTGTTTTTATTTACTTTAATTCATATTTTATCAGTGTTTTATGGAACAACAGTGTCTCAAGAAATGTAACTTGCCAATTTTTGTCCAATCCCAGTGTAAACTCATGAAAAAAAACCCCTATTTTTTCTCAGTGGTTTAGTTTCACAGGATCGTGTTGCATGTGATCTCGTCCCATCTCCACTGTTGAGCATCGAGCCTTCTCCTTAGGATCAAAATAAATGTGAACTTTTAGTATCACGGCAACACCAGTCACTTGTAACGCCTTGTTTACCGTGTCCAGATAACAAAGCAGCACAGTCAGCTGAGCCCCGCCTTCAATATTCAAGTTCATGAGAGGGAACTTCTAAACAGTTTCACGCTTCACGACTAACCATAAACATTCAAACCAACGCAGTGGGCATGGGAAAGCAGCGCTGTTGGTTTGTTGGCGCAGAGCTGCAGATGCATGTAAATTCATTGTGATTTGTCATTGCAGTAATGTCAAGGTCTATCTGCCTCAACATCACAAACTGGGTTCATTTAAAGATCAGACAAATCAAATGACAAGTTGAAACGTATTGATGAAACGGCAGTGAATCTGGTTCACGGGTTGTGCTAACAACTATGACAGAGATGGCAGCATACATGGGTAAGTACTTTATGTATTTGCTTTGAATCAAAATATCTTTACAATAGTATGAAACCATAGACCACATTTGTCAAACTCAGGCCCGAGGGCTAAACCTCGCCCACAGTGTAATTATATTTGGCCCTTGAAATCATATCAAATGTGCATTAGAGCTGGCCCGCTGGTATATAGCACATTCACCACTAATACTACAAATCCCAGAATGCTTTACTAGTGCACTGCAGTCGAGACCAGCAAGCGCCACCCCTTTTCTGTTTGACACTCATTAGCAACCAAGCTACTGGTCACCTCGGCCAAATTAATTGCTACAGAGAGACACATAATTTATTATATTTATTTAAATAAGAAATTAATACTGCTGATGTGTCTTTTATTTCAATTTAATTTTCTCATATGTTTGTAATATCAAGCTTGAGTTTTTCCAGATTTTATGTTTAAGCAAAACTAAAGTTTGTTTCCATATGGAAAGGTTAAACATTACATATCAGGTCACTGGCCAAGCTCAATATTTATTTTCAATAAATATTGAGTTTGGCCTGTGAATTTGTCTTAGTTTTTTATTTCGACCCACTGTGAATTGGAGTTTGACCCCCCCCCGCCACAGACAGTATAAAGAAGTGGACTAAGTGAGTGTGACGTTGCCCACATTGTTTGGCTCCAAAGGGCCAATTTAGAGCCAAGTTCCATATTTGGAATTCTGACTATGAGTATCAAAGTAAACAAAGTGCCAATCCGGAGCGAGGCTGTTGAAGATAACGCCCCTTCACGTCCACACCGCTGGTTTATCAGGGAGCAGGAACTTAGCAATCATGCTGTCAATCAAGCCTGTTGCTACCGCTAGCAGGAGCGACCTCGGGGAAAGAAGGCATCTGATTTGTTTGTTATTGATGTTCAGATCTTGATTTACGGACACAATAGGGAAATAAATACATCAGGATCATGTAGAGTGTGTTAATACAAACATTTTAAGACCAAAATGAGGAGTCTGACAGCAGCAGTTACAGAGAGAGGGGCCGTAGTTTTTCAACATAAAGTGAATTAGAGCCAGAGTCGATGAAAGTGCGCCCATGATCACTTCCTATTTGGAATGTGGCGGCTAGCAGGTTAGCTATGTCCATTTATATGTACAGTCTATGGGTCAGATACATAAAGACACATAACAGTTTCGAGAGCTTTTGCCATGCCTCCTTTTTTGTCGGCTAATCAATCTGCAGCGCATGTACAGTATGTAAGAATTAAGACTTTTTGTAGTGACAGCCCTATTCTCCATATAAAATGTTTGTATGAATCAAGAATTTACACTTACTCAGAAACAAACAAAGCCAAACCTCTAATTAGCTTAATTAGTGCCTTTCCCATATGTGATCACTTTAGCCTCCCACTCAAACACAAAGGCTCGTCTCGTTCAGTGCCCCGGTGAAACGGCAGATTTACATGCAGTGTGGGGTAAACGCCACATTTGGGTACAACGCTTGTCCCAGATTGGTCATTTCATTTAATTCACTTCAGGATGTGTTAAAGCTAAAATGCTCCTCTGTGGGCCATGAGATTTCCCAAAACCTGTGAGGCTCGTAAAAGCGAAGGGGGGAAAAATGTCAGAAATGCTTTGGACTCTAAAATAAGACGTAACAAGATAATAACTCACAGACAGACTGGTGCTGCCATTTCTGCAACGTTGTCAAAAAGGCAGTGGTCCAATGTTATGGGTAAGCGTGGTGCGAGTGTCGTAATAAGGATAATAACTTGGGAAGATCTTGAAGGGGGAAAACAAAAAAGTATCTTTTTTATTTGGAAGGCCTGTTGTTTATCCTGGTTTAGGTCCTGATTTCTGAAAGAGAATGTTGCTTGTTGTTTAGTCAAAATCTCATGTTGTAAGTGGGAATTTGCCTTTGGAGACAGTAAAGAAAAAAAGCAATTTAGTCTCAAAGTAATCTGTCTGAAAACATTTTCGCAATCTAGATTACACCATTAATTAGCTTATATTGTATATCAGTAACTCAAGCTGCTGCTTCACTGTGATTGGTCGAATCGACATGTCACTCACTCAGAGAATGACAGAGACTGACCACTAGAAAGTGAAGAAAAGTGTCTGTGCTTGAGCCATAAGCCGTGTCCCAGTTCAACGGCTGCACACTTCAAAGGGCACGGCTGATGAAAGGTGCTTCTCCGTGGACTGCGAAGGCCAAAAAGTGACAGGCCTACATCACAGAGTGTATGTCAACCGTTGTCTGTGCTCGCGGTGCATGATGGGATATGAAAGGTTACGAAGTCTTCTCGGATGTCTGCTCCGATTTCCATAGAAACACAGGGCACATTTGTCAGCCACATTTGTGCCCGTGCCGCTGGTTTAGCAGCGAGCAGGAAGGGGCGTTACCTTCAACAGCTTTGCTTCGGATTGGCTCTTTGATTGCTATGATAACTGTGCTCATAATTCCAAATATGGAACTCTGCTCTAAATTGGCTCCTATACCTGCTCTAGCCTCGATGAGCTTCATTTGACTGGAGCCGAACGCTGTGGGTGACGTCACACTCACTTAATCCACTTCTTTATACAGTCCATGGTTTTACAGTATTAGCAAACAGCAGTTAGCCATTGGAATTCTCACTAACCCAACATGTCACATGGAACAATACATTTTTGCCATATTCTTATTCATCATATTTCTCAGCCCTAACTCTGTGTCAAAAATAGGACATACAAACTTGTGGAAGTTCTAAGTTGTGTTGAAGAAGAAAGCAACTTATCCATGGGTTTCAGAGTGAGAAAAAATACCGCTGTTGTCATAGCAATTAACAATTCATATCTATATTCTTTATCTTTTTCTCCTGTGTATCGTGTTATATGTACATTTGTGTTTTGTTGACTTTTATGTGAAGCACTTTGGTCAGCTGAAGATGTTTTAAACGTGCTATAGAAATAAACTTGTAAAGTACTCAAAATGGCGCCTATGAACAGGAAACTGCACTCCTTAAGTTGGACGCAGCAGATGGTTTGTTACATCGACACTTGATCTGTTTTGAAGAATTTTATATTTCTGAAGTCACTTTTGTCGCATATGCTTTCCATAAATCCCATTTGTCCACTGACCCGGTCCACGTCTGCAGGTGGTTCTGTCACTGCTTTTCGCTTTTGCTTTGACATCGCAGCTTGCATGACTCACTTCCGGCTTTGGCACCTTCTCAACACTTTATCTGTTTAATCTTACTCGAATACCAATAATAAACACGTGAAAACCCGGGCTTAAAGGTCCTATATTACGGATAATGGATTTTTGTGAGGTTTAAGCCACGTTATAATGTTCTGAACTCATCAAAAACATACTTGGCGTTGCGTTTTGTTTTATTTGATTGAAGATGTCAGCTTAAATATGTAGGGTTTGTGTGATAAACATGTGTGAATGAAACAAAATACAACTCCAGGTCTCTTTGTGATAAGGAAACATTAGAACATAGATCAGAAAATAGTGTTTTATGAGCTCTTTAAGTTCCCCAATTGTGTCTTATGGCGTTCAGCTCATGCCCGTGTCTATTGCATTGCACTGTAAAGCACTTTTGCATAACCTTTGACCTGCAAAACAGCCGGGTTGGTCCGCTCATAAATATTTCTAGCACTGTTAGCTAAAGCCATGTATCACAGCGGTTAGCCTCGGGGCCTCAGTTTGAACGTGTTTAGGTCAGAAGCACTTTCCAAAAGGAAGTCTATTAACACACAGGTTCACTATAGGCAAGTCCGTAGAGAAAAATCAGACTAGGGTCAAAGGTCACGCAACCATTTTCACTAATGAAGGTGGTTTGTGGTAGTTTGGCCTGTTGCACACATACGTCACTTTGAGAGATTAAAAGAAGAGGAAGAGTATGGTAAAACAAGTCTGATTTGGGGTTTTTATTTTGCTCGTGAAATAAGTAATCAGATTTTGTATTTAAATGTCCTATATTACACGAAATGGACTCTTGTGAGCTTCAAGCCGTGTTTTAATGCTGTTGCCTCCTCAAAAACAGACCTTTAGTTGTGTTTTGTTTCATTCACACATGTTTGAGTAACTCTTTATTATGGAGTTTAAAAACGAGTGGAATTAGAAAACTGTGGCCCCTCTCTCTGTAACTGCTGCTGTCAGACTCGTCATTTTGGTCTTAAATGTTTGTATTAACCCGCTCTACATGATCCTGGGGTTTTTATTTCGCTATTGTGTCCATAATTAAGCTATGAACATTAAAAAGAGACCAATCAGCTGCCTTGTTTCTCTCAGGTCCCTCCCGCTAGCGTTAGCAACAGGACAGCGTTGCTAAGTGTCCACTTCTATGTTTAAATCAGAGCGTTTCACCATATTCTAGTTGTTTTCTTCTCATTGACCCTTTCAAAGTTGTTTTTCCGAGTGATTTGTGCATGTTTGAGTACCAGCAATCTTTAATAGTTTATTTTTAAGACGCCATTTTGCCGATCAACCCCCCGTTTTCACTTTCACCTGTACACACCCACTGTGACGTACGCACTTCCTTCTCCAGTATTATTTTCTTAATCGGTGATACTCATAAGATTGAAATGAAAAAAAAAAAGCGCTGCCCACTAGTGTGATGTGCAGCTATCCATAGGGGGCGCCGGCAGCTTCACGGCTCTTTTTTGTGATGACATTTACGGCGACGTCAGCTCCCATTGGACACCGCAGTTTTCTAACGCGGAAGTCAGTGGATTTGTTTCTTTTATTAAGTCGTTTTAGATGAGTATTGCGATTTAAAATGTGTAAATTCTATCATAATGATCCACAGGTGTCAGAGATTATAACTATGGAGACACAAGCACAATACGGCTGATTTCAAAGGAGCATATAACTATCTAGTTAATCTACAGCTTTTCTGGTACGCTTTGAAATCTACCAATAACAGACTTTGACAAACTGATGTGTTTTGCTTTCGATTATTTTCCTGTTTCATAATTCCTGCTGACATGAACGTCTTTATTTAAAATATTCACAGTTTGATTCATTAGACAGAACAAAGCAGCGGCGCCACATTGATCTGCTTGTAGTGAGCAGTAACAAGTTTTATATGTGTACTTTTACTGTTTTATATGGCAATGGGCTGTTTTTATACCCCAATAACATCAGCTCAATGCAGATATTTAGTTTGGTTCATCTGTTACAAATCTGCACAGGGTTTAAAGGGCCCATGTTACGGTGTTTTCTGATCTGTTCTAATGTTGTTTCCTCATCGCAAACAGACCTGGAGTTGTGTTTTGTTTCATTCACACATGTTTCACACACAAACTCTGCATATTTAGGCTGAGTTCTTCTCTCAAACTGAAAACACTCTGTTCCACCTTGTGATGTCATCATGTGGTAATACAGGAAGTGCTCCACTGTGTTTGTAAACTCCACACACCTTCACTAGAATCATTTGGATCATTTCAACCCTGGAATTGCCAATCTCTACTGAACAAAAGGTAAAAGGAGCTGTTAACTTTAAAACCTACCACTTCATGACATCACAAGGTGGAACAGAGCATTTTGAGCTTTGGAGATGTAAACAGACTAATAAAAAAGTGTTACTCACTCAAACCAAACACAACTCCAGGTCTGTTTTTCAGGAGGAACAGCATTAGAAAATGGCTTAAAACCCACAAGAGTCAGTTTCAAGTCATAGCTCATTAAGGTGAAACGCTTCAGGCAAAACATATTTTTTTATGTATTTATTTATTTATTTATTTTTGGTCAGTTTGGTCTCTTAGCAACAAGCTTTAGTATGGAAACAACACAACTGTGCACTCTGCACTGAAAGATGTTTTAATATTTAATGTAATCAATGTACCTCCATAGTTATATGGGACACAGTAAATTCAAAGGCCGTTTTCTCAAAATCTGTTTCCCCCATAGAGACATAAGGATCAGAGCTTAAAGCAGCACCTACACACACCAAACTTTACAATCTTAGTCATAACAAGATTTTGCTGAAATAGATTTTTTTGATATCTAAATCCAAGTCTGATTTATTCAAGTTTTAACTCCAAAAACTGAGGTGAAATTTGAATTTTTAAGCAAATTTCCATCTAGTTTACTCAAATACTAAATAAGATCCAGAATCCCAACGTTTTTTAGGATCTAATATGACAAAATAGAGCAAGAAATTTACACTTGGCGCTATCTATTTTTGATATTCAAGTGTTCTGAATATGGTACATTTTAGGGTTAGGGTAAGGGTGCCTTATTTTTATATGAAAACATGAACTAATGAAAAACATGCAATTTTTTTTTTTTACCTTCATATAAATAAATTACAGAAGAGGTTTCAAAGTGATATTTCAAAATGCAAGATTTTTTCCTATTCACCTGCAGCGTCTCCTTTGAAATGACCTTTTCATGAGTCATGACTCCAAGATGGCGTCACGGTGCCAAAGGTCGACGCTTCTTTCCTGGACGGTCATCATTAGTGTGGACTTTGTATGTTCCTTCTGTCCCTGAAGAGTTTCATTTTCAAGAACTGTTTGAGCAGAATCCTCACCCACGATCCTCTGCAGTGAACTAGGGGTGGAGAATGACAACAATTAATATGTTTTTCTCAGCTGGACTAGTGTTGGTTGAAGTGCTTGTATTGCATGAAGGTAAATTTAAAATGAAACAGGAAAGTGCAGAAACATCCCCTTTTTTGAAGTACACTGCAAGTTTCTCTTTTTTTTTCAACATTTTTTGCACATTTTCAAAATAATATATCTGATATGTTAAAGATGCACTAACTTGTCTGTTGCGGGTCCACCACTTTCTTGTTTCCATGGAGATGTTATTACTTTACCCGGAATGTTCCACAGTGTGGCATCATAGTTACTTATAAACATCCATACTTGCTGTTAGTGGTATTGCGTCTCCACAGATCTGACCTCTAACTTATCCTAGTAGTGTCACTTTATGGCATTAAACTTCTCCATGGAGATACTTCCTCTGCCGGGTGGATCTGCCTCTGAGTCCTCAGGATCTGCTTTCACCTCAGAAGATGTGACTGTGGGTTTGAGGAGATCCTCAAAGTCCTTCCACCATCCGACAACATCCCCAGTCGAGGTCAGCGCTCTTCACCCACACTGTAAAGTTTACACTGTAAAGAAACACTGCTTCCCTTCCTGAGGCGTCGGACGGTTTGCAAGAATTTCTTTGAGGCAGACTGATAATCCTTCTCCATGATCTCCCAAACTTTTCCCAACCCAGAGTTTTTGCCTCTGTAACCACACACTTGGCCGCCGATACCTCTCGGCTGCCTCAAGAGTCCCACCAACCAAGAAGGCTCGATACGACTCCTTCATCCTGACGGCGTCTCTTACTTCCAGTGTCCACCACCTGATTTGGAGGTTGCCGCCACAACAAGCAGCACAGACCTTAGGACCACAGCAACGAGGTGCTGGAGCTCTCTGTCGGGGGGGCTCCAGCAGCTGTTCCCAACACACTCAGGGTGCACTTGGGTACTTTCTAAAGAACTTAAATATAATTTTGATGATATGGCACACCTCTTGTTTCTGTGGAAGAATGGGACAAATGCACTGGACACACTGAACATCAGGGTCACTGTTGTGTTTAATGTAAATACAGAGAGTTTTCACTGTCCCACAGAGAACAGATGAACCTTTGTTGAACCGTGTTCACCTGTTGAACCTTGTTCACCTGTTCTCTGATGGAGTGAGAGAGCAGCACTGTCTCAGTTCATCCTTTGACATAATGGATTGCTCTGCTATTTCCTTCTGAACAGATAAGAATAATTCTCCATATGCTCTATAGGTGCTTATTTAAGTGCTGTGGTTTTAATGTGGGCTGCTCGCGTTTCACATTTAGGGCAGATCAAATGCACTCCTCTATCAGCTGAGCACAGGGAGCATCAGAGACAGAGGGGAAGGTCAGGGGGCGGGGCTACAGGCCTGGTGTCCGACTTCAAGGCCTTTCAGACCCATTTCTGCGTCATCCAGTGTTGTAAGTGAACCATAGGGGCGATCGGTGCAGTGTGGGGAGGGCAGCAGGGGCCTCGGGGGGAGAGGCCAGGCCCGGGACCCTTTGAAGTGGGTTCTGATTGAGGCTGATTGTCCCACAGAACTCCACTCAGTGTCTCTGTAACACATGTTAGAGGAGTGACAAACTGTGAGATGAGCTATAACACTGTCTACAAGGTAATATTGTACAGGTTGTTTTGGAGTTTGGAGCAAAATTGAAAGACATTTTGTCTAAAAACTGTCAAAATACTGCAAAAAGAGTGACCTTCAAAAAGTGGTATAAGATTACATCTGAGTTTATCCACTGGTTGAATGAACACTAAAGTATATATTTCCATTGTGTATAAGAATTGAAGTTGTTCTGGCTCAGATTCATAGATGGATGTTAAAATGGCTGTGCTTGATTTTTTTCATGTATGAAAGTATATTTTTGGCTCAATACAGAAACCATACAGCTCAAAATGAGATCACTGTGTCCTGTCATTATCATTCAGAAACCAGGAAGTTTGTGAATGAGTGCTCTCAGAGCATGCTAATGGTCACATATTTATATACAAACAGCTAATGTCACTAGTTGTTGTTAGCTTTACCATGATGTTGCATACAAGCACATACACTGCAAAAGCACAAATAAAACTATTGGGATTTATTTAAAATGAGTGAAATAAAGCAACTTACATTCAAATGCAAATTCGATATTTGTATTCCAATGATTTTAAAGTTAAAATCAAATTACTCAAATGTGAGTAACTTTAAAGCATGAGAGGTAAGTGTATGTAACTTTTCTGTTGGAGTCCGGGTCCACCGCTTGCACCTTTCCACAGTATAGCTTTAAACTTATCTATAGTGTGTTTAATTGATTACAGATGCTTTTGCAACTAAACTACCTTACAAAACATGCTTTGTTACTGAGAGCAGCCTCGCCTCTATGGAGATCTGATCTGTAACTTGTCCTGGTGTTGTCACGTACTGGTCACCATGGAGGATAGATAGCATTAATATCATAGTCTGGAGTAATAATCATAATAATTATACTGTACTGTTACTATTCCTGTTGACTGTGCTATTTTTTTTACTGCTTACTAATTTAAAATGAAAGTAGTACACAGTTCAAAACAAATACATATAAATAAAATACGAGTTAGTACAACATTAGGAAACACTATGATAATATGTATAATAGTGTTTTACCTTGTACCTAGACACTTTCTGTAGACTCCATTCAAACATGTAGCCTCTGAATGTAGTGAAATGCACTTTTGAACTAATTGCAGTGATTAATTTATAATCATTTAACTAGTAATTTGACTTTTAGGGAAGATGTCTGTGTAATCCCTCAGGCGTCCTCCAGGTCTGATTTATAGCAAAAGATTAAGTTTAAATCTGTCAACTGGACAAAGCGTTGTAGGAGTGAAGACGTTTGGCTGCTCGTCCAACCCGCTTCTGGTCAGATTACTGCTCGACACTGCCTTATATCTATCTGGAGGGAAGAGCTAACTACACTGAAACTGTAAACCGCTATGGTCTCCAGTTTCAGCTTTTAATGGCCCTTCTTGTTCTTTTTTGTTTCCTTTGTTTGCTTTGGGTCTGAGGATGGAGTTATAGATGGAGGTTAGATTATGTCTAAAGTTCCCATTTCTGTTCAAGGAAGGATTGTGTTTCCTAACAATAATAGCTTCTTTAACTCCCCTCTCAACTACTTCTTTGGCTCAGATCTGAACTTCACTATCTTCAAAGGAGTGATTAGTGTCTTTGAGATGCAGATGTACGGCAGATTGCGGTCCTGAGCTGTTCTTTTGACGGTGTTGATAGATCCTCTTAAGTGGCTGTTTAGTTTCTCCAACGTAGCGTTCACTGCACTCTTCACTACACTGAATGGAGTAGACCACATTACTTTTTGGGGAACAGTAAAAATCCCATAGCGTAAATTTTCCGTCAGTGTTTCTTATGTTTAGAATATTTTTTCACCTGTACTCCGTCTGCATTTTAACTTCTGTACAAATATGCTGTTTCCCCACATCACATATGGTCACTTGAAAACCACAGCCTCCACACTGGGGCCTGTAACATGAGAGTGTGTGTAGCAGGCTGTCGCTGGGCTGACGGAGGCCCCTGATTGGTCCAGACAGGAAACAGACGTGACCCACAAAGTCCCCGGGTCAAATGTGTCTGAGAACGGTGATAATTGAATTAGTGCTTTATGTGGGGCACGATGCTCCTGACCCCATAAACAGAAGAAGGTAGCATTATCCGGGATTACACTTGGACTTCACATCAGGGACGAAAGGCTCATAATGGCATCGGGCAGAAAGTTACAAGAAACAGACTGAAAAATGGGGAAAAAAATGAACAAAAACTGCAACCACGTTTTCCCACAGCATTTAAAGGGCCCGTATTACACTGTTTTCTGATCTGTTCTAATGTTTCCTCATCACAAATAGACCTGGAGTTGTGTTTTGTTTCATTCACACATGTTAAACTTGCAAACCCTGCATTTTTAGCCTGAGTTCTTCTCTCAAACAGAAAACCGTTTCACCTTATGATGTCATCATGTGGTAATACAGGAAGTGCTCCACTGTGTTTTTAAACTCCATACACCTTCACTATAATCATTTGGATCATTTCAGCTCAGGAATTGCCAACCTCTACTGAACTAAAGGTAAAAGGAGCTGTTAAAACATGAAAACTACCACTTCATGACATCACAAGGTGGAACAGAGCATTTTGAGCTTTGGAGATGTAGACAGACTAATAATACAGAGTTACTCAAACATGTGTGAATGAAACAAAACACAACTCTGGGTATGTTTATGAGGAGGTAACAACATTATAACATGACTTAAACCACACAAGAGTTAATTTTATGTATTACAGTGGTCCCTCATTTGTCGCTGGGGTTACGAACTAAAAATAACCCTAAATAGGCGAATATAGGACCTTTAACACCTAATCTAATAGTACACCAGTCTTGACTCTGCTACAAATAAAACAAAAGCAACTTAAAATCCTTTTCAGTCATATAAATGCACTCTCTCTGCTGCATTCTGCCTGTTTGTGTAATGTTAGTCATGTGCTACAGCTCGGGCTGGACGATATCATTTAATCATTCTAATGCCCTTAGGAGGTAAATAAAGTCGTCTGCTTTTGATCAAAATTCACGCTTCACTCTGATTGGTTAAATCCAGCTGCCACTCACTCAGAGCTTTACAAAGACAAACAAATAGATGAAGCGTGTGGGGAGATAAGTGTATGAGCCTAGAGCTAGATTTAATAAAAAAAATATTGAATTACGATCTGATGATTTGACCAAAGCTCACCATAATCTCCAGCTCTAGAATCCCACTTGCTCCTTTGGACGGCTAACAATAAAAAAAATAAATAAATAAACGGTTATCTCTCTTGGCTCAAATGTTCAAATACTTGGAAACTACTACAAGCAAGTATATCCCTGAAACTCTTTTGACTCATTGTAGTGCACATAACACTGAGGAAAAGCTCTTCTATTATTACTTTACCTTCTAAAACCCCGTCTCGGAAACGTGCTCATTCATAAAAACACTCACTTCTCCGCACTACAATCCCTTCTTCAAATGTCATTCTTCTATCCTTTGTGAAACGCAGCCGTCCAAACCTTACATTGTCTTTTATTGTGAGCAGCTTGCAAGTTTTGTTTGAGAAATTGGATCAATAGTACAAGTCTAAGAGGGATGAGTCATTCAGAACGTGTGTTTGTGTTTCTATCTTTAGCCGCACACGCTCTCCTGAGTAGCGTTTGCGTTAGCGTCCTTGTTCTACGCTATCACACACAAATACATGTTTTATAGCTCTTGGCCTCACTGCTCTTCTGCGGCCCGTTTTCTCCTCGGCTTTGAAACCGTTGGATCTTTCACTCGGCCCTTCGTTTCATTTCAGGTGATTGATTTGAAACTCATCGCTGTGTTCTCTGTGGAAAAGTAAGTTTGGCCGTCGATTAATCATTGATATGGGAACTTTTAAAACCAGATCACATGAACTTATAAGGCTACGAACTGTCCGCTTCAGAACTGAAACAAAAAGGGCTTTTGGCTGTTTTGCTTCACAAAAATGTTATATATTTCAAGAACAAGCAAAACTAGAGACTTTGGTGCCACAATTTAAGTTAAAGTAAAATTAAGTTAAATTAAAGTTTAATAATGTGTTAACAAACATTTTACGCACCTGCTCCTGGTTTTAATGTTTTATATGGACTTGTGTAGTTTTTTTTATATATATATTTGTTTATTATTCACAAACCCAAAGAGCTCGGGCTTCCCACTCATCACACACCACCCACAGATCACATCCATACAACTCATGTAATACAAATCCAAAATAAGCAGCAACAACAACAAAACAACAAGATGACAACAAAAACAACAAGACAAGAAAGACGACAACGACGAGAAGACGGCAACAATAAAAAGAAGACGACACAACAACAGCAAAAAGAAGATGACAACAACAAGAAGACAGCAACAAGATGACAAGAACAAGATGGCAACAGCACGACGACGACTACATACCAACAAAACAAGATGACAAGAAGATAACAGTAACAAAATGACAAGTCAACAAGATGACAACAACTACACAACAACACCAACAATAAGAAGATGACAACATGACAACAACAATAAGAAGATGACAACAAAACATAATCATGTGTAAGAACAACTCAACAAAGGGCTCAAACCAGATTTAACAAAAAAAAAAAAAAAAAGTTTTTTTGTTTGTATTGTATTTTGACAAGACACGTCACCCATGAAAAAGAGTCTAAGTGCTGTCATCAGGTCTCCTGTTTAAATAAAGATAAATCAAATTAAAATGTCTTGGACAGACAAGGGCTCGCCACCGTGTCTTAGCTAACATTTAAAAACACCGTGGAAGATAATGTCAGAGGAGACACTCGGGCTGTGTGTCCAGGGCGTCTTCTCCTTCCATTTGTGTGTGAGAGTGAGTGTGTGTGAGTCATATGTGTGAGTCATGTGTGTGTTCTGTGTGAGTGTGGCGCGTGTGTGTTGTGTATGAGTGTGGCATGTGTGTGTTGTGTGTGGCGTGTGTGAGTGTGGCATGTGTGTGTTGTGTGTGAGTTATGTGTGTTGTGTGTGAGTGAGTCCTGTGTGTGTCCAGGGCGTCTTCTCCTTCCATTTGTGTGTGAGAGTGAGTGTGTGTGAGTCATATGTGTGAGTCATGTGTGTGTTCTGTGTGAGTGTGGCGCGTGTGTGTTGTGTATGAGTGTGGCATGTGTGTGTTGTGTGTGGCGTGTGTGAGTGTGGCGCGTGTGTGTTGTGTGTGAGTTATGTGTGTTGTGTGTGAGTGAGTCCTGTGTGTGAGTGTGATGTGTGTGTTGTATGTGAGTGAGGCATGTGTCGTGTGTGTCATGTGTGAGCGTGGCCTATGTGTGTCATGTCTGAGCATGGCATGTGCGTGTTGCATGTGAGTGAGGCATGTGTGTGTTGTGAGTGTAGCATGTGTGTGTTGTGTGTGTGGCATGTGTGTGTTGTGTGTGAATGTGTGAGTCCTGTGTGTGAGTGTGGCATGTATGTGAGTGAGTCGTGCATGTGTTGTGTGAGTGAGGCATGTGTGAGTGTGGCCTATGTGTGTCGTGTCTGAGCGTGGCATGTGTGTTTTGTCTGAGCGTGGCATGTGCGTGTGGTGTGTGAGTGTTGCATGTGCTTGTGGTGTGTGAGTGTGTCATATGTGTGTTGTGTGTTCTGTGTGTGTTATTATGGGACAGGGGGATAGAGTATACTAAGTGCATGTAACAGTATGTAAGTTACATCATAGACTGAGACGCCTCCATCTTTTATGGCTCCAATCATTTAAAAAGCTTTTAGCTGGAGGTTCACCACTAAAGAGAAGGTGGAGGCATGAGGCTGGAGATATGATACACATAAAACCTAGAGACAGATACATTTTACTGTTTTAATACCACTTAAAGGGTCTGAATTACTATATTTTCTGATCGATGTAATAATAATGTTTGCTCATCACAAACAGACCTGGAGTTGTGTTTTGTTTCATTCACACATGTTTAACACAGACCCTGCATATTTACACTGAGTTCTTATCTCAAACAGAAAACACTCTGTTCCACCCTGTGATGTCATCATGTGGTAATACAGGAAGTGCTCTACGGTGTTTTTAAACTCCATACACCTTCACTGGAATACAAGAGTACATGAGCAAAAATAACTCTAGTAAAAGGCTCTCACTAAAGATCTACAAAAATAAATGAGATTTTGAGACTGAAGTGCCAGAGTCACATGGATAATGGTCCTGGTGATGAGCTGAGCTGATTTAAGCTCTTTCACTTTTCTCCTTGTTTACCCTTGTTCCACAGAGCAAAAAGACCTCGTCCTCAGAGCACTTGGATTATTTCAGAGGAAAGAAAGTATGTGTTAGCGCTGGTGTGGTGTGAGCTCTGTTGTCATGTTAGCACTTTTGTTGTGTTGGCGTTATTGTCGTAGGGCATGTTGTTGAGGTATTAGTGTTGTTGCGGTGTTGTCGCTGTTGTGGTGTTATCGTTGCTGTGGTGTTAGCACTGTTGTGTTGTGAGCACTGTTGTGGTGTAAGGGCTGTTGTCATATTAGCGTTGTTGTGGTATTATTGTTGCAGTGGTGTTAGGGCTGTTGTCATGTTAGCTCTGTTGCGGTGTTAGCCTTGTTAGCACTGTTGTTGTGTTAGCACTGTTGTCGTAGGGCGTGCTGTTGAGGTATTAGTGTTGTTGTGCTGTTGTTGCTGTTGTGGTGTTATTGTTGCTGTGGTGTTAGCGCTGTTGCCGTTTTAGCACTGTTGTGGTGCTAGTGCTGTTGTGTTGTTAGCTCTGTGGATAAGTTAGCACTGTTGTGATGTTAACCCTGTTGCCATGTTAGCACTGAAGGGGATATATTATCATTTGTTTAGCTAACATACAGAAAACTGTGCTTGAAAATGATCCTAAGACAAAAAATGCACTAAGAGAATCCCTCAGATTACAAACACAACAACGTTACGCACTTTTTGCAGTTTTAGTTAAGTTTGAAAATCTGGTCACCGAATTTAACCTGCTCTGGGCATTAGCATTAGCATTAGCATTAGCTGCAGATGTGAACAGCTGCAGTGCTTCATCTACGGAACCCTAAATACAGAGTGGTGTCGTATCACTGATTTGGTCTGAGTACTCACCAACACCAATACCTGAAAGAAAATGTGCGATATTGAAGCTTTTGCCGATACCAGTATTGATATAAGAATAATTGAAATATGCTGATAAATGTTTGCAAAGAACTGTTACAAATTAACCCATAAGCTCTGTCTGGCATTTGTTTAATTACAGGTGTTTTATTGTTAAAAACATAGATTCCTGATCCCCTCTCCACAGATCTGACTTATAACTTGGCCTTCATGTCACCTACTTGATCCCATGTAAGTAGTTTAATGCCATACTGTGAAACATTTGCAGGAAAAGTAATAACATCTCCACAGAGACGAGTGGGTGTGAACCTTCAACCTGCACATTACATAAGGCACCTTTACGACCTGAAAACTGGTTAAGTCGTATTAGCGAGCTGATAGCATCTCTGAACGTGGAGCGCGTAGAATGAACAGTGCCACGAGTCACAGAAAACCCACGTCTTGTTCAGGTCCCGAGCGCTTTAATGGGTGTAAAATAGGCCTGGTTTCTATAGGCGCAGAGGCTGAGACAGGAAATTCACGCTGATGTGAAGAGTAGCATTACATGGAGGTTCTGCAGGCGGCTGGAAGCTTTAAGTTGACTTTGTGCCTGATAATATTATAAAGGCAATACCAAGACGTCAGCGTGGCACTCAGGGGTTGAACTGTGAGACTGTCTACGGCTCATAATGGGAACGAAACAGAAATGTAGATGAAAAGAGGGTATAATTGCTATCATAAAATATTACACATCTGCAACAGGGCTTAGCATACACACTTACATACTCACTTACACTGTGCACAAATGGAATTTAACCTGGAGAATGTCACTATGCAAAGTTTTAATCAAATTTAGATAAAATAGTTTCAAATCGTATGTTCTAATTCTGTTACCTCCTCAAAATCAGACCTGCAGTTGCGTTTTGTTTCATTCACACATGTTTGAGTAACACTTTATTATTAGTCTGTCACATCTCCAAAGCTCAAAATGCTCTGTTCCACCTTGTGATGTCATGAAATGGTAGTTTTCAAGCTAATAACTACATTTGATCTATAGTTCAGTAGATTGGCAATTCCAGAGCTGAAATCATCCAAATGATTCTAGTGAAGGTGTATGGAGTTTAAAAACACAGTGGAGCACTTCCTGTATTACCACATGATGACATCACAAGGTGGAACGGAGTGTTTTCTGTTGAGAGAGATAAACTCAGCCTAAACATGCAAGGTTTGTGTGTTAAACATGTGTGAATGAAACAAAACACAAAACACAACTCGAGGTCTGTTTGTGACGAGGAAACAACATTAGAACAGATCAGAAAACAGTGTAACATGGGCCCTTTAAATATTTGATTTCATACTAGGCAATGTGGGTGAAGTGTCTTGCCTAAGACACAACAACAGTATTTTTGCCACTGGCGTCCCACTGTGTCACCTGGTATTCCCAGAGGTCACAGGAAGATCAGACTTTGACAAGCCGCTATGGCCTAATTGACAGGAATAAATATGGCATTTTTGTTGTGGTAAGTTAATGAATAAAAAATTAAAAGTTATATTAAAAAAAGAAAAGATAAAAAATTGTGTTAGGTCAATATAAGAAACCAGCATGATCAGTTTTTTGCCCTGTGCATTTACAGAATCAGAAAACTGCTTCCCAGAACATTAGACTCAGTGTAAACCTCGTCTGTGTTTTTGGTGCTCGTTCACATGTTCCTGAAAACATTTATTTTGCAAAGCGTGTGTAATGCAAACCCTATGGATGTGCATGGAAACAATTACCTGCCTCGGATGTGCCCCCTCTCTGTGATAACACGTCAGGCCTGATGTGATGGTGTGGGGAGCATACATACACATACATATACATACATATTCATGAGGACCAGTGTAGAGTGTGGACTCAACCCTCGTTTGAACGGGATTTTCATTATGGTAAATGGTAAACTGGCACATTTTATACTGCAACGCTTTTCTACCTTCAAGGCACTGAAAACACTTTACACCAAAGAGCCACTTACCCATTCACACACAGATCCATACACCGGTGTACACAGACACTGGGGGGGTCCGGTGGGTTAAGTGTCTTGCCCAAAGACACAATTGCCGTGTCCCAATTTGACGGCTGCACACATTATTGGCTATATTTAAAGGGCGCTTTCGTCACTTCCGGCGCGTCGTCACTTTCGTCACTCCCATTTCATGTAGCCCACAAATGCGGCCAACAAATGTGCCCTGCGTTTCCATGGAGATCGACCGTGAATGAAGCGTGCATCAGCGCAGACTTCGATGCCTTTTATATCCCATCATGCACCGTGCGTCACTTCTTCTACAGGAGAAAATGGAGTCCGCGGCCGCTACGGAATACACTTTTAAATGTACATATTGGTTTACCTCACCTACAACAGTGCTACATGAAACTGTTAAAATTTGAATAGAAAGCAGCTATCACACTTGCTAGCCAACGCAACATAAGCGCACAGACAGTGGTTGACGTACGCTCTGTGGAGTAGGCCTGTCCCATTTTGACATAGCCTTTGTGGTCCACGGAGGCGCACCCTTCGTTGGCCGGGCCCTTTGAAGGGTGCAGCCGTTGAACTGGGACACGGCAAATGACAGCGAACATCTGTGGGTCACTGGATCTGATCACTCAACCAATGATATTTATGACGATGGCGGGATTTAAATCTTCAACCTTTGGATCAGTGGACGAAAGCTAGTGTTTACCTCACTTTACATTTGGCCAGGTGTGTTCAGGAATGTTACAGGATTCACACGTTTTTTTTTTGTGTTCACATTCAGTTCTTTCAATGATTTTTCTAATGCCAGTTGTCACCATTTCTGTTAATATTTCATCTATCTATTTCTATAAAGAAGCTACAATTTGGTATTACCATTTCTAATCGGGGTGTCGTAGTTGCAAATAAAAATCTCGCCTTTTGTAGCACTGGAGAATCCTTGTTTGTGCATTTCAGTCCTATTCTGTTTTGTCTTGGCACAATAAACATTTTCCATTGCTCACACATTTTTATGAATCCTTTTCCCGTCACTGATTATGATTTAAGTGTGATATTACTGCATTTTCATCCTCGTTTCAATTGTATTACCCGTGGGAACGTGTCAAAATCGAGATGTTAGTGATTAGCGAGCTCCTTAAACTCTTCAGCTTGAACAAACATTGGTAAAATCACTTTTCATTTCCTCCGTGCAGACTGGGGGAGCATCTCCGTGTCTCTACCCCTGTATCTCACACAGCGTTGAGGTATGTAAGTCCAACGCAGTAGCTCGGTGTTGGTGTAGGATTTTGGGGTCATGTGCTGAGGTCTTGCCCCTCCCTCCCTCTGCCTCCTCCTGGTTTATCTGGCCTGGTCCCAGCTAGCGGCTCAGAGGAGGTCTGTTTACCAGTGAAAACGGAGGCTTCGGGGAGTCGCAGTGGGGGAGCTGTGGAGGTGTGGGTTCAGCCATAGGTTAAACAAAGGTTGGGGTGAAAGGTCACTTGCCTTTTTGCACTTAAGACTGAGATGTAACAAGCCTCAAGAATGTGCTTCGAAACCTTTAGACCCAGGCCGTGTCTCATTTTGACGGTCGCACATTTCAAAGTACCGTTGGAAGTAACCGGCCGATGAAGGATGCTCACGGCTTATGTTCATGGAAACGCTCGAAACGCAAGGCACATTTGTCGGCGGCATTTGTGGGGTGCATGAAATGGGACAGGAATTGCCGCGCCGGAAGTAATGCAAGTGCCCTTCAAATGCAGCCGACAAAGTGTGCAACCGTCGAATTGAGACACTCAGCCCTTGGTTTCATGACAGGTGATGAATTTAAAACCCATCACTCAACACTCGATGGGAAAATACGTTGGCCGTCGCTATCAGAAAAACATCACTGCATAAAATGTATTTAAAAGGGACTACAACGATACACTGACTCGACATCTCACGTGTTTGTTGAACTTTGATACAGAAACTTTTAATCCAAGATCTCATGACTGTCTACGTCTAAAACTGTCCGCACTAGAACTGAAATGGAAGAAAGCTTTTGGTTATTTTGCTTCTCATTGGGCTCTCCCCCGTTTCAGTCTATCCACAAGGTGTCATATTACTTTTAAAGCTGGTCCCAAGCCTGGATAAATAGAGCTCTATGAGATAGCACGGACGCAAATGTAAAGCCTTTGACAAATGAAGACACTGCACAATGAGGGCAGGATGCAATGGTTTGTAGATTAAAAACAAAAAAAAGAAAAAACTCCCCAAGATGTCTACCTTCTGTTGGTTTCATTGATGTGTCATTGGACTACAGTAAGCACACTCAGTATCTCACCCGACCCGCCAAAACCACAAGAAAATCATGGTTCATTCATGTAAAAACAACTATGGCGACTTATGAGTTTAAAAAAAAAGGGGGAATAATAACAGGACTAAGAAACTGCGTGGATTTCTGCAGAATCAACATGCAAAGCGCCAAACTGTTATATATCTCAACTGATCCTGATTCTCTTATTACAACTGGCCATGATTGACAGGAGGAACCAATCAGAGAGAAGTAAAGCCAAAAGTATCTGTCAAGTGGACAAAAAGTTGTAGTTTCGCTACGGATTTTAATATGGATCAGACCTGGATGACTGCAGGATTACACAGACAATCAGAGAAAAGCAGAGTCCATTTGTGTTAAAACAAATATAGCGGCTTACGTTTTATTTATTTTTTCTTGGGGAAAAAAATAACAGGACTGAGAAATGCATGGATTTTTGCAGAATTAACAAGCAAAGC